>NW_009709059.1:0-68196 GCF_000703405.1 Apaloderma vittatum
TCAGCCCGGGCTTTCCCACGCCGAGTTGCGAAACCCGCCGCTACCGATGGGAAGGGGTTGGGGTAAAATTAGTAAGTTTAATTTCAATAAGTTCGAGGCGCGCCGTTGCTTAGCAGCTCCCGGCGTGAGATGGAGCAGATGTTTGAAGCTGTCGTGGGTGGCGGAACCGCTCCCCGCCTTCCCGACGGGAACCGCGGCGGTGTTCGCAGAGGTGAGGGGCTTCGGCCGTGCAGGACGCGGTGTTGACGGAAAGGATGGGTTACGCCTGTGTGCGTGGGTAATTGCTCTTCTGGAGGAAATCGCTGTGCTTTCCTATATGGAAGAACGTAGTGCAGGGCCGTCCCCTGCTCCCGGTGCTTCATGGATCCTTACCAGCTTAATTTTCCTGGTGTGCGGTACCTCATCGAATGTGTACGGCTGCTCAGGCTCCTTCCAGTAATGAGTATCAGTTGATTTTATTGCTTTGCCTTGAACATGGCTATTTCTGAGAGATTTTTCTTATTCCAAATAAAATGTTCGTTATTGCATTCGATCAACAAGCATAGCTTTGCAGGTTTAGCACGTTGAAATTCTGGTGCCACTTGCATAGTGAATTCTGCTGGGCTACACAGCAGCAGTAGTAGCGAGAGATCGAGAATTTTATGTGCTTACCTGATCACTGACTTCTGACTCCGGATTTCTGCCAGGAGTGATCCTGCCTGTCACATTGTTTTGCTCTTATGAGACACTTATACTCCAGAAGTAGTAGAGGCTGCTTGACTATACCAAGTGCAGTGTTGACATCAAGGTGGTGTTTCCAGGAAGAAAACCCAAGCGATTGAAGTACACAGTAGTCAGCGTTGATCCAAAGCAGTGCTGGCAATTGATGTACATGTGAGTGTTTCTGCAGGCCTTCACCGGCGTAAATAAATAAAGCATTCTAATTAAATTATTGCAAATTCTTATATATCTGAAATAGAAGTGAGCTTCCTCGTAGTTTGGTGTTTTCTACATTGCGAAATTGCTTCAGCTTAATACTTATAAAAATGTAATCACACTTGTAACACAAGACAGTGTTGGATTAGTGGATAGTTCCCTATTTATGGGGAAAAGTATTAAAATGGTCAAGTTATTTGTGTGTGCGCTTATTATGCTTTAAGAGAAATAGACCAGGAGAAAAACAGTGAGGGGAATTTTGCCTGAGCATGGCTGTGCTTTGCAGGGAGAAGGCAGGAAACCAGAAAAGGAAAAGTTAAACCTACTTGACATATAGCTATTCTTTAACCCGTGAGTGCAGACTCTGTTTTCATTGCCAGTGTTCTGATTTGGGGACATTTGTCAAGCTAAGCCGTCCAGTGCCTACAAGACACGTTTCTGCTGGCATGTGTAGATGGCAGAGTTCTGAGCACAGTTGCCCATATGGTGGTGGCTTCTGCCATTACTCTGTCAGTGAAGTGGTGCAAGTGGGGGTCTCGGCAGGGGAGCATCAGCAACAGAGGTGACACCAGTTTTTCCTGCAAATGCCACAAACCAAGTCCAAAATTGCATAGGGCTCACATGCAGAGAGAGAGGACTCATGGCCAAGCAGCTTCATTATTGCGTGACATGTATTTTTGCAAATTTGGAGGTGTCTAGACACAACTCTGTGTATTCATACAGTGATTTGTGGTTCAAGTAGTTGTTTTCTTAAGCTTCAGTCAGTACTGCTTGATGCTGATAACTGTCTGGCTCTGACAGTGAGCCCCAAAAGTCCCAATTTTGATTACTGTATTTTATTGTGGATCTCTTTTCAGCTCAGCCGCAGCATAGCTGGCTGCTTGGAACATTTTACTTTTTTTTTTTCTTCTCTCTGAAAACAGTTGATTCCAAAACTGCCGTTTAAGATTGCTGTCGCTTCCTCCACTGAAGATGATATCAAAACTCAAGTTACTAGAGATAACCACACAATATGTGGTATTGTGGTTAGAGGAAATGGTTAAGACTTTTTTTAGTAAGAGGAAGTGAGAGGTGAATTATTCGTAGCTGCCTTACAGATTGCTAGAGATCCTATCAAGGAAGTAGAGATTTTAAAGAATTAAGGATTTTTCTCAACTCTTAGACGCAAAACAGGAAAATTTTACTTCCCAAACGATTACAGAAGTTGTTAAATGCAATTAGAAACTTGATATTTATACTTCATCTTACTATATAAATTTCAATTTTGATGTCATTGTGCTTATTAGCTGGTAACTGTGTTGTTTCCTGCTTGCTGACCTTCTGTGCTGTTGTTTTCTTCTGAAATAAAAAGTGTGTTGTTTTTAAGATGGAGTATCTGAATGTATGCTCTTTTATTTTTGCCTCTGAGAGTGAGAGAGAAAATAGGAAAAGGGGAACTACTAAGGTAATAGTGGATGATGACACAAAACTCACATTTCATTTGCGTGGAGGTGGATTTTTTGTTGCTGGTGTTATTTTGAGGGATGACCCTTTGCTTGCTGCTTTTTGCTGTCTTTTGTGCTGAGAACAGTATTAGTCCCAAAGTTGGAAAATTTACCATTGTAGTTTCTCTCCTGGTTTGCTCCTTCTACTTTTTTAAGATCTTATCCTCAGTTATCCAAGGTAGCAATTGTATTATTGTTTTCCATATAACTCTTTTGTCATTATTTGCCTACAACTAAACCTCTTTAAATCAAAGGCAGCACGTGTTGGGTTGTTTGGTTTTTTTCTCCATATCATCCTGGCTCAGGTGAAGGCTGGAATTTGTGGTTACCTTCCAGAGCAGACCAAGACTGTGTTAGTAAGCTTTGTGTAATGCTGCCTGTGCTGTCAAATCAGTATTGTTCAAGAGTGATGGCAGAAAAGTAATCTTGTTTTCTGTGGACCTGTCTTTTGTTTGTTTATGAAGCCCCTGGATACTGGGAAGTATTTACAAAATGAGATTTCATCTTCAAATACCCAAAGTATACATTTAGCCAGGGCAAATCAGGAGAGTGATTTCGATGGATGTCAGAGTGGTGCTACTATCAACAGAACTGGTAGGGAGAAAAGTTAAAGTTTTGAATTATTTACAGTCTGTGTTATTCAAACATGATGAGTCTGTTATTTAGTATTAACTGCTTTGCTAGCAACATTCTGCACAGGTTTTTTTGTTTGCATGAAAAATTATTTTGTTAATGACATTTTAAGAAAAATTCTTTTGACTTTCACGATTCTCTTGGTTGTATAATATGTGAAAAATGAAAGTCTTACACCAATTCTTAGATATGAACTGCATAGCTAAACTGAAGTCGTAGATAAGGAACAAAATAAATATTTGCAGGGGCTTTAGCTGATATTATATTTACCATTCCAAAAAAAAAAAATGTGGTCCCAATTCTATGGTGAGCACCACGTAGCTTAGTATGCAGACCAATTTGACATCATTCAGAAGGTGATTAATTGCCAGTTAGGTCTTAAAAGACACAGTAGTGGGAATGTTGGTTTTTTTAGTTGTATTGAGGATGTTACTTTTTAGCCATTTTAAAGACTGAGTCCTTGTTTTCCCTTCTTGTTTTCTCTTCTGGAGCAGTTAGGGTACATACTCTCTTCAGAAGAGCAAGAGAAGGTGTATGCTGTGTCAAGTCTCCTCTGGTAAAGCGATGACAAGTTGACCAGATCAGCCAAGGCTGAATAGAGGTCAACTTTTACTTCACCAGCCTTTCATGCTACTTGTGAGATGGGGATGAAGCAAAAAATCCCCAAAACTCTGGAACTGGAGTGAAGAGGACTTGACAAAGTCTAAACATTGCAGGGGATGGTTGTAAAATCCAGTCAATTGATTAGTAGTACCAGTAGATAATGTTTTGCTCAGGCACTAGGGCGATTCTTCAGGAAACAGCAGGAGAGATTCTAGGTGACTAGCATAATATGGAGAAGTTTCCAATCCACAGAGCTCTGAAGTTTGGAAGGGTATAGGATGAGATCACCATTTTGACACTGAGCTCTGTGCTGGAGTGCAGAGCTCTGAGCTGAGAGGAAGAGCTTGTAAATAATCTAATTTTGAATTGTAAAATTGGTATTGGAAAGAACAGATGATGTCTTCATGTCATCAGGAAGTGTCTCAGGGTGGTGTAGTTTTGTTTCCAGTGCTTGATAGATGTCAGCAGTTCTTTAAAAGTTAAGATGACAGTGTATGTTTGTCTCTTTGTGATCTTGGAGGCTCAGAATACCGTCCTGCTGATAAGAAGAGGAGGAAGCACCAAACAAACTCAGTGATCGTAGTAAAAAAAATAATTAAATAAGAAACCTCCTTTGCTCAGGAAGCAAACACAAACTGATGGTACCATGTCACATTAATTTTCTTAAACTCAGAAAAGCAACTGAATATGTAAAGAAACAGTAAGACTGTCTAACACAAGATAAAAATATCCCATATCTTCTAAAATATACAGAGAGAAATCCAGGAGAATTTATCCTTTTGCATCAAGTGTAGATGCCCAGAATTATCTTGCATTACTTCTTTGTTTAGAAATACAGGTTACCTGCCCACCCTCCTTCCAAGGACTGTTCGTTTGCCCTGCCATATGTTTACACAAAACCAAATCCAGTTTTTGTTGCAAGAGATTTTTAAGATTGTCTGCAGAGGAGGTACACCTAAAAAGTCTTGAAAGTTCCCACTTTAGATTCAGAATAGACAGGGCATTCCCATTGCCTTGATTGCTTTTATTAAGATATTACTTTCTAAATTACATTAATTTAGGGAAGATTTTGTGACAGTGAATCTTTTTTCCTTTTTTTTTCCCCTTTGTGTTTCACCTGCCCCATATTTGATTAATAGAACCCAGTGCTTGCTTAAGCAGGTGCTACAAACCCAAGAGGACAATGTGAATTTATCACTGTACAGACAGTGTCAAACCAAATGTGTTTCTTTCACTGGCGGGGGTACAGGTCACTCTAGTATGGGCAGCTTAGTAGAGATTTTACACATTGACCGTAGCAAGGCTGCTGACGTTACCTCATCTGATTATTATCATGAACAATCTGAGGAAGTACAGTCTGGGTGAAATTTGAACGATGGAAGGTGATGAATAACCATATTAGGGAACTGTTAAGAAGATCTCTTTGTCAGATTGCGGTTCAAATGTTGGGACGTGCGTTACCTCTGCTTCCAGTCAACTCTTTGTATTAAGAACCTGGATGATGACTATAGTGTGCTTAATAAATTTGCAGGTAGGAGCTGGGAGAACCTACAGAAGTAATGAAGAACCTATTTGGAATTCAGTTTGAGTTTAACAAATTGTAGGTATGGTCTAAGAAGCTTGGAGGTGGCTGAGCGAGCGTGATTGGAAGCTATTTTGTGCTTAGTGAAATTTAAAATACGAAATGAAAAGTAATGAGAAAATAACCGGGAAAGGGTTAGGCATATGTCGGGGCAAATGTGAGCCAACTAAGTTACGCTGCAAAAAATCAGGAATGACAGGAGATTTCATGAATGTGTGAGCAAGGTGGTCTGAAAACAAAGGAAGTAATCCTTTGCCCTCTGTGGTGTGCATTGAGACTTGTGGAAACGTGTCTCATTCAGCACACTTTTCAAGAAAGATGTGGACAAAGTAGACGATGTCCAGAACAAAATAATAAGGCAGACCACTGATGCAGAAAAGTCACCCTTTAAGAAAATGGGAAGATGTTTTTTAAAGTAGATTAATAACTGATACAAAATTTTAAGTATTTAGGACTGCTGTGGAGAGGAGGAGGGTGGTTTAAGCCATTCAGCATGGCCACAGAGCCCAAAAAGGGATGGTTAAATTGTAGTGAAAAAAAAGTTCCTTCCGTTTAGATCTTAGAGGTTTCTAATGAAAAAAGACTGGGAATATTTCTAATTAAAAGACTGAGAATATTTTTGAATGTAGCCTGTTGGAGACCTGTAAGTGAAGATTTGGCAGACATCTCCCAGGGGTGACATAAATACAGTTGATCCTGCTTTGGAACAGGAAAGTAGGGGAGGCAATTTCACAAGGTCCTTTCTAGCCTTTTCTGATTTCATGTGAGTTTACATTTTAATGGGTTGGATCTCAGAGCAGAGATGCACTAGGATTTAAAAGTATGTAGTTCAGGCTTCAAGGGACACTTAAATAAGGAATAATGGTGTGAAAGACATCTTGCATAGCTCTAGAAAACATTGGACTGACTTGACACCTTTAATGGTAATTTTGAATTAATATGAAAGTGCACTATCTTTCAAACTTTTCAACCTTAGTGCATGAAAAGTGCAATAGCTGTTAAATTTATGGCAATTTTGAGCCATAATTTGGGTTTGTCCAAGGCCTTTAGAGGCCTTCTAAAAATTAGTTAGGAGACTTTCTTCTGATTCCAGATCCTGGTTGGATCACGGGAAATACACAGTTGTGGTTATTTCTATTAGCATAGTTTATATCTAAAAATAAAAGTTTACCTTTTGTATAAGTGTTGTTTATGTGACTTGCAAACATCAGTAATGTAATTTACTTGGTACAAGAGTACCTAAGTGATGCTGGTGTAGGACAGTTAAAATTTTAGTCATTATACGTATTAAACTGTAATAATTTGTTTATATGTGACCAACTAGTTCTTGTGTTGGCCTGCATGGCTGTTGGGAGGGTCAAGGCTTCATTCACAAGGTTTATCTGGGACCAGCCTGTTTAATAAACTTAAGCTTCCACAGAACCTAAAAATACAGCAGAGCTGTTGTGATAGACTTCATCAGAGATGTTAAGGCAAGTGTAGTTCAAAGCAGCTCTTTATTGATTAGTCACCTCACTCTCCTTCTCAGTTGTTCTGCTGTTTCACTTGGTAATCTCATTATTTTAAATGCATGACAGGAAGAATAAGCAATGTGTTTTATCTTGCATAAATCTGGAGTTAATGATGAACATGTCTTTCTGAATGTTCAAACTTAGAGATACATTTTAGGATGAAGTCTTTAATGTCCCCAGCTATTACAAGGGAAGAACAACAGTTCTACTGTGCACGCCTTTGCTGCGTGTCAAGAGAATGTACTGGAGTAAACTGTGTATGGTACAGGTACATACGGGAGCTTTTCCCATTTTTTTAACATGAGAAATCTTAGTGTATTTCCATTTACTAATGAAAGTTACTGACTCAGTGGCATATTTTTTGCTCTCATTGAAATTCTATCCATTTGCTCGTTAGATTTGTTGAACTTTTTAGTGCAGATTCATTTGTAAATGAAACTTGAAGGTAAGGTGATTTGTTGACTAAGCTTATTTCAGTATATGCTGTCACAGCCCAGTGGAACTGTGCTCAGCAGTGTTTTATCTCAAGTCTGCACTAACAATAAATCAAGTTCTCCTGAAGTAATAAAAACATGTTAAATTGCTGCAAAATATGACTAGTTTTATGATCATCTGCTTGATGTAGGAGGTTGAGGGAATGAAAATAGCAAATTATTTATTCAAATAGCCTTCAAATGGTTTTTCTTCTATTGGGATATAGCTCTGCTAATTATTTGGAATAAGTTGGGCTTAGCAACAGAAAGGAGGATATAAAAGGTATTTCCACAATCCAGTAACGTATTTAGGCATTTTTTTGTCATCCTACACCATGTAACTCAGGTAATACTTCACAGTGTTCTTACTCAAGGACATGTGGCAGGTTTACCTAAAAGGCGTGAGTGGAGTTCAGGTGTTCTAAAGGCAAGTGAGCATCCTGTGTCCTGTGCCGTGGCACTGACTTTTGACAGTGATTGCACCTGAGAATAAACTTCCCTTTATTCATGTCACATCAGCTGGGTATATGTAGTAATTTTGTTGATGGATGTGGTTTTGTTCTGCTCCAACATCCTCTGCCCTCAAATAGGAAGTAAAATGTGAAGCTTTCGATTTTTCCAGTGATGACTGTAAATATATCGGGGCAAGAAGTCTCTTTGCTGTATCTGTTGTTGGTATGTTCCAGGCCAAAGGCAATTGTACTGGGTTCTCTGTTCTTCAGAGACTGCTTATCTTAAATGAAGACCTTTAGCAGGTATTTGTTGTTGGATGTTTTCTTGTCAACTGCTTCTGAATGAATGCAACCTAGAAAGTGAAGCTATATAGTGTTCTTCATTTTCAAAGTGAAAATAGTATATAAGAACCCAGTAGCATCAAGTGAAAAGTAGAGTCTGAATTTTGTTTAATAGTTTAGTAATAATTTAGTTACCGAGATTATTAGGGTAGGTAGGAAAATGCTGCTTTAATTCAAAATGCATGCCATAGTGAAGCATCTCTAAACAGTGCGTGTAGTCTGATCTCTCTGAATTTTGACGACCTGTGCATATGATACCCAATGAGTATTCTGAATAATGAATCTCTTGGCTATAGAAATCATGTTGTTCTTGGTAGGAGTTGGAAGCACAGAATCAGATCAGGGAAAATATGTTCACTTAGTTAAGAGGATATCCTAGCAGGGTACCATTCTGAAGTGCTGTTAAGAGAAATGCTGTGTAACTTGATAGAAGCCCAGTGCCTGCGTCCTTTTTATTACTATTTTTCTTAAATTACTTAGATTAGTCTCTAACAGTAGCTTTGTATGATCTTCTTCAGCATAACTGCTTGACAGCTGTTTAGTAATGTACAAAGGAATTTAGAGATGACTACTGGGAGATTCTTTCAGAGTAATATTTCAGAGCTGAAGCGACTGGAATCCCAGAGCTTCAGAGCTGTATTCCATGAATGCTCCACTAGTAAGAACATTTTAAATTATTGATTTTTATTTTTTTTTTAGTGCTAGGAAAACTGTAGCCATTCTGTTGTGGTTTTTTTGATTGGTTGGTTAGTTTTTTTTGTTTCTTAAAAAGCTAAGAAATGAAGGAAGGTTAGTGTAGCTCACTTAGGAGGGAAAAAAGCCATCTGACACTGACTGAGAAAGGGCTACTGCATTTGGTTACTTCTCAAAATTCTATTTGGAAACTCCTCAGCTGTATATGGCAGTGATCCTTCCATGTGGTACCACACTGTTCCTGCCTATTACAGTGCTCAAAAGGGATTATGTTTTTATTGGTTGTTAGAACTGCTGAAAGTAAAAGCTACCTTTCTTATTTATATTCTGAGACCATTGTCTTCAATGTCTTTGTTCTTTCTACAGTGTAAATATGTGGTTTATGTGCCTTACCACACTTTAACACTTAATGTGAAAGTGCTGGCATTGGGGTTTGTATTTTCATTCTCTTAAGCTTTCTAGAGTGAACTGTAGTGAGCTTGAGCTTCATGGGTCTGTCTGCTGGTTTGAGAGAGGTTTAACATTCGTGAACTGTTCTACATGTGATGCTGGATGCAGGTAACAGTATGGATGAAAACTGTATTGATGCTATGACAGCCTCATAGATAAGGAGGAGCTGTGCTGCTGTGAAATACAGGAGAGGGATGTAAAAGGCAAACAGTGGGAAGGAGCAAAGTGCTCGCTCGCATATTCAGATATATTGTGGGGATTGCCAGTTGAACTAGCGATAGTGTTTGTCATCTCTGGGAATCAAGTTGCTGAAGCCAAGTGAGGATGTGCCTGTTAGTGTTTTCAGACGTCTGTTTCCGTGTGAGTGATCTGTGTGTAAGGGCTTGGGTAGAACATCACTGTTAGTAAACATTTCGGAGAGCAGATTTATAGCAGGAAAAACATCTTTTGCTGGGAATCTAGAAGTGTATATGGAAGTAGGGTTTGATTTCAGACTGAAAAAAATTAGGAAGTCAGCAGTGACAGATTTCTTGTCTCCTGGATAACGGTAACCATATCGGAATTTAACAAACCACGCATATATGTTGTCTATTCAGTTGTTGTCTTAGTTTGTAATCCTTCTTTTAGTAGAGAAAGATACAATATGTGGCAAGGACAGCACACTGAAATAATCTGATGCAGATTCAGACAAACCTATGACATCTAGTTTATTAATACTTCATAAGTTGGAAGCATGCATAGTTTAATTTTTTGATGCCTATTTACAGGATAGTTTTTATTTTTGAAATTGTGTAAGGACTTTAGAGTTTGTGCAGAATAGCTCTTCTGTGACACGTGTTGTTTGCTGCTGTCAGAATATTGAAGGAACTATTTATTTACTAACTGATGCTGTGGATGTTGCTGAATTTATTTTTGTTATAAATTTCTCTTATAGTATTACAGATATGATATTTTAACTAAATTTAGTATTTTTGTGGAAAAATCAGTGCATTTGAGACTTTTGGTATTAGAATAGTATGTTAGCATACATCATGATGGTCATGTACTGCTGGTAGGAGTTTTGGAACCTTAAAATAATGACTCTTTTGTGTTTTTTTTCTTGGCTACCGTTTCTTTTTCAGGTATGTAAAACTTCACTGAGTTTCTCTCCTTTTTTCCCCTGTAGTTGCATGTGATGTTTGTTAACTCCTTTTTTTTCCTCTCCCTACCTGAAATTAGTTTGGAAATACTGTTAGAAGTGACATGCCTCAATATATACACAGCACTTTGTGCAACAGTAAAATTCTGTTAAGAACATGTAAAGTTGTTTATGAGTATTAGAATAATCACTGTCTGGTAGAAAGTATATTGCCTAGAGTAACAGATGGTTGTAATGTTCTCTTGGATGTAGGTAATAGTGTATTAGTTCACTTAAATGTAACCTATTATAGAGTTGAAGAGTAATCTGTTCATATGTAATTTTTCTCTCTTTTTATTACACTGCTTTCCCAGCAAGGACAAGTTTGGAAGGTTTGCAAAGCTTTTCACCTTCCCTTTGCCCGCTTGCCCGCTTTCAGAATCAGTCTCATACTCCATGACTTCTGTCTCTACAGTCCACAACTTGGCCATATAAATCAATGTGGAAAAGTTTTAAAAACAAGCTGTCATTCGAGTTCACTATGTTGCGTAGGAACGCCTAGCATGTAATTTAGTTTTGCATGAGACACAAAACTCCTTTGCAAATCCCTATGAGGACTATAAAACTAAATGAATATTTGAGAGAAAATGCAATTTGAGCTCAAACTTTGTCATGTAAGTAATGCTGCTTTTAGTATGTTTCTCCAAACTAAATGGTATATAGCATGGCTTGCTAGTCAGAGTAGTTGAGAAGAAGTAGTGTGTCTGACAGCATGCACTGTAGCTGGCAAAAGAAAGATGCTTCATCAGTTGTTTGTCCACAGAAGCTGTTCTGGTGTGTCTGTGTAAGTTATTTAAGAGACCCAACACTTAGCTGCGACTTCTGTTCACATCAAAATTTAATGCAATTTTTTGATTGCTGCTTTTAAAGCATGGACTATACTACTGCAGGAGTAAAGAAAATGAGCAGAACTTGATTTCTTAACCTAAGGGTATAGGGCACTAGGCAAGTACTGGTGGTTTCATTGCGGGGTGGAAAATTCTCTTGCAGTTAACAATTTAAAGAAAAATTAAATGCAGGTTGGTGGTGGGGCTTTTAATTTTGTTTCACAAAGGATAGTTCAGTCATTTAATGTGCCTGGCACTGTCCTCCACAGATGATGACACGAATGAATTTTCTAACCGTTAACTCCAGATGAATACAACACTACCTCAAACCAGGAATAGCATTAAAAGGAAACCATTTTTTTTTCTCCTTCTTTTAGGATTGAGATTTTTCCCTCACTGCTGTTCTGCACTAACTGCTTTGATACTTCCATGCATCTTTTTCAGTAGAAGAGCATCTCTGTACTGTTTCCCATTGCATATTTCAGCTGTGACAGTCCCTGCACTTTGCCTTTCATTTTATCACCTGCTCACTAAAAACAAACAAACAAAAAAAGAATCTTTCTAGTTTGTCTTCAGATTTGCAACTGTCACTTAGCTTTAGATGGATGATTGTGGTTTTACTTCATTTTTTATTGTATTTTTTTATAGGCATGCGGTGACCCCAAAGCCAAACCATCCTATCTTATTGACAAAAACCTGGAATCTGCTGTCAAATTCATAGTCAGGAAGTTTCCAGCAGTAGAAACACGCAACAACAATGTAAGTAACCAAATTGCCATATAAGTATTCTTCTCAATATCCTTCAGCACTTGTTGCTCAAATCTGAGCTTTTATGTATTCTTACAAAGCATCTGATGTTCCAATTGCACTTGATTCCTTCAAATGTCTGATCGGATACTTTAGAAAGATCCATCTCCAAAGAAAGAATATTACGCTGCAGTTCTGGATTGGTTTTGCTAGGGTAGGATAGTTGCGGGTTTCTTTTTGCCTGCTCTCTTCTGTTCCATTTCAAAGACTTGTCAATGGGAAGTAAGACTCGAAAAACTCGTGGCTGACTTTGGTAGTGGGAGTTCTTGGTGACCAGGCTGACTGCAGAAGATGGAGGTTGCATAACTTCGTGGTGAGACCTGACCAGCAGATTAATAAACGGCACCTGACTGCAAAGTTGGAGAATGTGTTTGTACTTTGTAGGCGCTCTTAGCTTACAGGTGCCCTTGCCTGTTGGGGTCAGTCTCAGGGGGAGAACAAAGAATGCTTTAGTACGTAAGGAGAAACCTTGTCAGGTACAAAAATATGGAAATATAGTAATTTCCTCTTCAGGTGTAGTGAGTTCAGTTGCGGTAGGAAATTATTTTTCAACCTTCTGAGTGATCCAGTATTGCTGGATTTGACTTTGAAGCCTTTTAGAAAAATTAAGATTATTGGATTGGAAGTCAAGGGAAATATTTTTGTTTTACCTGCTTATATTTCTTTCTGAAGGTAGTAAGTGGAAGTAAATGTTGAGTTTGCATGGTCCCTGTGTGCAACTACTTGCATGTGTGCTTGAGAGGTTTGGGCTTGCTTTAAGCATTCAGGTTTCTGCAG
This sequence comes from Apaloderma vittatum, assembly GCF_000703405.1. NCBI lineage: Eukaryota > Metazoa > Chordata > Aves > Trogoniformes > Trogonidae > Apaloderma > Apaloderma vittatum. The sequence continues at coordinate 12,727 of NW_009709059.1, forward strand.
AATGGTTCTGATAAAAGCAGTGAGAATAATTAGTGTCTTTGCAGTGCCATCTAGAATTTCTATATAATGTCTGCAGTAATACTAATGAAAAAAAGATGAGAAAACCTTGCCCGTATGGAGGAAACAATTTCACTAACAATGTGCTTTCTCGTTTTAAAACTTGTACGTGTTTCATGCTAATATTGCTCATCTTTGCATAGAATTTGTGTTAGTAACAAATATGGCAAATTGCTTATTAAATTTATGTAAAAATAGTAAACGCTTTAAACCACATTTGGTAAATGCTTCTGTATTCTCTAAATTTCAATGGTAGATCTGGTGTTAAAAGTAAAAAAATAGGTATGTGGAATTTGCTTAATGCCTTTGCATGTGTGCTCTATATGTCTTTGGGTTGTTGACTGTGAATTTGGAGCTTAACTAATGACAGATATTTAAGGATTTGGTTCTGTGAAGTTTATGGAAGGAGATCAAAGCTAACTTGATGTATTTTGACAATTGCCGTTTCTAAAATAGGACACACTCATAATGTTTTGTCATTGCCTTGTGTTTATTTACCATGAGCCAGCCAGGCCTGTGTTTATTAAGCACAGTTATCAAAATCCTACCCTCTTTATGTATGAGCACAGTTTAAAGTAGGGGGTTTGAGTTTTAGCGATAGACAGCTGGGATTTCCCTCCCTGCGGGCAGAGCTGATGGCAGTTTGCTTGTCTTAAGTTATTTACAACACTCCACAGGAACACAACTGTGTCTCCCAAAATAAACCTTTGCCTGTGACAGATACCTCATGAGACAAAAGCCGTGTCCTGTGTGGAGAAAGTTCTAATTAGGTGTAAGCTAAATTTTTGTTTGTAAACCTAAGCTTCTAAAAGTCATAAGCATCTAGCTCCTGGTCAGCAAGGTGTTGCCCTCCTTGCTCTTCCTTTGTGTCTCCCTGGTCCTGTTGGCCAACAGCGAGCTCACCATATGTTAGGGGGGCACACCAGTGAGTCCCTTCAGTAGGGAAATGGATGTTCGGAGATTTAAAAGGGCAAGAAGCTTGTTAGAACAGAGATGCATCAATTGATGACATATTGTGAATTATTATTGCAGGGAAGTAGTTGAGAAATCCTAACCTCTTTGCTGTGGAGACTCCAGGACAATCTTTCAGGGAGGGATTTTGGGATTTCGTACATTCGACTGCAGCTGTCACCATTGCTTAGCCTCGTGCATCTGTGCAGTTAGTGGTATCTATTGACATGTCAATGGGTGATGTTGCCAAACAAGCTTGCATCCAGCTAGACAACAGGTAGCATGTATTCTTTTGACCTATTTTTTGGTGTTAGTTTGTTTTTCCTTGTGTACTATAGTTTACAGTGTTTTGTATCTCAGAGGTGAACAACACATTTTATTGAATAATGTGAGCAGTGTCTGCTGTAACCAAATGATCTTGAAAAGCCTACATTTTTATTCTTTTGAAACAAGTGTTATGTTTGCTGTTGAGAGGTTTTCATCCTTATTCACAAAAAGTACAGCTCATGGTTCTGCCTCCTTCAGTGTTTTTGACATGCTGGATCAGACTACAGCAATGTCTAGCAATTGCTGATTTTCAATATTTTGCCAAGATTGAAAGTTTATGAGCAGTTCAAACAACAAAGTGCCTGGTGATTCCTTGCTGACCAGGCTGAAAAAGAAAACAGAGGAGTTCATCTTCCAAATAATCGATTATATATCCAGACCTCATCAGTTCATAACTCACTCTCTCCTGTTTTCTGAGGGCAGACTGTGTGATCTCTTACACTTGCCCTTTCTTCTCCAGTCACCATCATGAGCAATAAAACCTCGAAAATGTGCAGTTTGAAGCCTGAGCTCTTAAATCAGCTGTTAATGAGGTTGGCAAGCAGTGTAGTAGTGTTGCTTAACAGCGTATGAAATAAGCTGCAAAGGAGGGAGTGTATGTAAAGAAAACATTGAAGGATTGATGAAGTGAGAAACAAACATTTTAGAATCCTATTTGGAAAGGAAACTATGTAATAATGAAAAGTATCTATCTTCTGTGTCTGGGAAACCTTAGTGTTTATTTTAAATTGATTAATGCTTTGTTTTGAAAAAGCCTTCTAAACTGGAGAACCCATCCAAAAAGCTTTATAGCACCATCATTCTTGGTTAGACCAGTGATCTGATTGTGCTAGTGTTAACTCAGGGTAACATTTATTTTTACTGAATTTCCTTGACTAGCTTCAGAAGAAAAGTTCCAAAGTAAGTGATGCAGCAGCAGCCTCATTTTTCTGAAGGTTTTTCAGACCTCATCCTCTTGTAAGATATACAGACAAGATTCTCAATGCAGAGAAATTGAAAGAGAACATACTAAACTCCAAGAAATTGTAGCAGGGCCTAAATATTACTCTCTTCTCAGTCAGTACTAACATTTAATACCATTGTAAAACAAGAATAAAATAATTCACAATGAGGAACTGGAGATGCAGGGAGAAAATACGTGGGCTTTCTGTAGATTGTGGGTAGGGTCTGAGAAAATCTGCTGCCTACACAGGTCAAACTCTGTGTCTTTGTGTGGTGAAGCCGACCTTCCTTCTGCCTTCCAAAACACCGCATATGGGAAGTAGTGAGAAAGTCTGCCTTCTTTCTTGAACATATGTTTTTTCTTTTACTAAGATTACTCCTCAACAATTTCCCCGTAGAAACATTTCCTGTATTTTTAAACGTCTCCTGGAGAAGTTGAGGCTTAGTCATTGCCGAGCAGTAAGCAGACCCGTGAAACATCACTCAGAAGTTTGTGTTTGGTTAGTGGGAGACACGTCCATGTTTTCCAGATACTGCTACCCTTGATCTTTTAGTAGCTGTCTTCCCCGTATCATTCATATCAATTCCGTTGTGTTTTGTGTTGATGACGCACAGAATTTCTTAGGAGATAGTATTTTGAGGGTTCATTTGCCTGATTTAACTATAATAATTTTCTGCTGTGTTTCTATCGGTGGGGCCTGAAGTAAGATTGTATGAGAGCAGAGTACAAGCAGTGCAAGCATTTCCAGCCGCCCTGGGTTAGGACCTGTGGGTATGGATTACTTCATTTTACATTTTATTTACTTTTTTGTGGGTATGTTGGCTTTTTTCTTTTAGATCCCGGTATGTATGTTTGGTCCGCTCACTGTGTCTTTCCCAGTTTCACTTCACAGTGAGCTGGTTGCCTCGGGAATTAGCTGGACGTGGGAGAGGTGTTTTGGGCACAGAGTGACTGGACCTTCTTGGTCAAAGCTTATTAGAAGACATCAGTGTATGCTTTTATTATATGCTTCTTCTATCATGAAATTATTGAAATGTGCACTTTAAACATAGTTCATTTTTAATTTGTGATAGGTACTTCTAAAAAGTAGTCTTTTTCAAAACAAAGGAATAAAGCAATTATTTGCTTTTTGAAGTCTTTTTGGCCTCGCGAAGCGTACAGTGCCTAAAGGAAAATGCCTTTTGTTTGCTTGTTTCTGTTGAAGCTTTTAGTATTGTAATTTGCTAGTGAAGGTGATTTAGAAATTCTCTTTCGAGGAAAAATAACTTGGGAGGTTGCAGCCAAGATGCTTCATGTAATTAATTTTTGAGGAAATGATATGATAATTAACATCTGTAGCAACTGGCTTCTTAAGAGCGACTTAAATCCTCAAATTCAGTACACTCAGATTTTTTTCTCCAGCCTTCTAGAGTGCTAGATCTTTTGTATGGGAGACTTGATTTTTCAGATAACTTGCGGCTTTCTTAAACAATAAAAACCCATCTCCCCATATTTCACCATAAAACTAACTGGTCTCCTGGCCATGAAGACTAAAATCCTTTCCAGGTAAGAGGATGCCGTGCTTTTCTTGCATGGCTGTGCCTGTTTGACTCTGCTGCTGCTCGAAGAGCTTACAGTGCTGAGGGGACCACAAATGCAACTGATCTTCCAAAAGCCACCAAGGCAGTAATTCTGTTTATGGGAGATCCCACTGCATGAGTCACTGTTCAGCCTCTGTTCAGCTTTGTACGAACAGTTGAGATTTCTTAAGCTTGAAAATAGGATGTACTAGTGATAGTTTATTTCAGATGAAACTGCAAAATACCTGCAAAAATAGCATTTTATTTACTATTTAATTTACTGAATTGAAATTGTTCTGCTAATGCCTTGCTTGCGTACAGCGAGACCTCCTGTTTTGATTTTGTATGCAGCAGCATGTCTAGTAGCTTCAGTTGTAACCTGCAAAAGACTGCCTTCATGACTTAAAATTACTTGTGCTGTAATCAGAGAATAGTGTGGAAAATTTTTCAGCCTAAGAGTCGTTTCATAGCAATTCCACAAGGTAATGTGAAATCCTGAAATCTCTTAAAAATGTTTTACCGAACAGAATTGTTGTAATGTAACTTGTCAGTGATGTCAGCAGTGATGTTTATATTCATGGCATAACTCTTGACTGTGCATGATTTTGAGGTGGTTTAACATCTGAATACATTTTAATTTTTATTGTTATTTGTAATAAATTACTGAGTACATAGCTGTAAGTCGCATCAGTCCATGTGAGTTGCTTGCCAAGGTAAACCAAACTAGTCATGTGCTTGCCTAATAGTGTATGCAATACCTGCAGAGAAGTGAATGTGTGTAATCCTTAACCTGTTTGCTTCATCTATGAAAACTTGCCTTTGATTTGGTGATTGACAGCTCAAGAGCTTGGCCATTAATAAACAGAAACAAAAAACCCCATCATTAATACCCAAACAATATTTTAGTTAAGCAGCATCGCTTACTGAGATGGCATTCTGAAATCAGTTTTCTTGCATTTTAAATGGTTGTTTAATTATTTCATGGCACAAATGCAAGTATACAGGCAGCTAGAGATACACGTTCAAAACATTTTTGTCTACACAACAGCATAAACTGTAAAAAGATGCCTCATAGATGTCAAGGTATTTGGCCAAAGCTTCCATTATACAATAATATGTAATGAGCTTAATGTAGGAATTGCTGTATGAATTTATAGAGGAAAGATAGAGAGTGGGGAAACTGTTCCTCATGACTGACGGGTAGATCAGTTTTTAAGGAGGAGCTCCACTACTCTAGCTGTCTGCTGTTACTAATGATGTGATCAACCCTGGGGACAGTGACGGGAGGGTTGAAGGGTCATGAGTGGCTATTTCTTTTTCAGAAGAGTTCAGTTAGTGCTGGAAGCTTGAAAACAAACCACAAGTGGATCTTGCAGTAGAAATACATTAGTTAGTAAAACTGTTAAATATTCTATTACATCTTTTTATATGTCACAGATCACTTCAGAGGCTGCTTTAATTGGAAATAAGAAAACCAAGGACACATCCATCATTCTGCAATTGGTTTAGAGAATTTTAAAACTCATTCTCCATTTGATTAGATCCTTCTGTCTCTCCCTGCTGTTCTGCTATGGATTTTGTAGACACAGAACTTTGTTCAATGAGTTAAATTTTTGAAATCTTCATCTAAAGACTCTGCAGGTACAATAAATGACAGTGAAAATAGTGACAGTGGTTATTTGCCCCAGAAATTAACAGTCCAAATTTGCAATAACTGCTGTTGGGGGCTTATATTCCAGCTAGTAAGATTAAGTTGATGATATTTTCTCCTAGAACATTGTAGTATCTGTGGTGTTTGTTTGTAGAAAAAAAATGCAAGTCTTTAATGATCATACTTGCAGGAAAAATGTCACACTGATATCAGGAGAAAAATCTACCATTTATTCTTGGGTCATGAAATATAACATTTATTCACATAATACTGCAACCAGTCAAATAGGTATGATAAAATAGTTACAGAACTACTGTTACCCTCTGTTTTTCCACACATAAAACTCTCTAAACAGCCTTTTCTAGCTGTCTCATAGTTTTCCTTTGTCTTCATACTAAATTTGTGTTTATTTACATTGTTAATATGCCTACATCTGTGTCATTACTTTCTTGTATCTGAGCTGTTGTGTTCATGTAAACTTTAAGTGAGGCTGTCTTGCACTTTCTGATTTATTTTTTGATTCTTTTAATGTGCTTCTTTTAATGTACTTTTCGCTGTGTTCATCATCAGTTGTGTAAAGATTTTGGGGATTGAATATGAAGAAGGAAAGGCACAAAACTTGATTCAGTTCAGTTCCTTGTAGATAAGGTATTTGAAAAAATTGTCAGCTACACTCTCTGGTATTTAAAATCCATATTCATAAGTAATATTAATATTCATAAATTGTACAGGGAAATGTTTGCGGTATTTTGTTAATAGACAAATTATTTTAGATAAATTACTTGAAATTTCTTTGATCTTGCTGTGTTACACTAAAATTTCTACAGCTCTTCATATGTCTTAAATCTAGTTCACCTTGTTCTACAAAAATACTGTTGCCCTTGTTGGTATAATTTGTACTTCAAATTCCTTAAGAATAAGTTTCTACACTGGTAGGGTTCTCAAAGACTGGAACAGGCTGCCCAGGGAAGGGGTTGAATCGCCATCCTTGGATGTGTTTAAAAGCTGTCTAGGTATGGTGCTCTGGGACAGGGTTTAGAAGTGGGCCTAGTAGGGTTAGATAAAGTTGGACTTGATGATCTTCAAGGTCATTTCCAACTGTAGTGATTCAATGGTTCTAAATAAAATATGTCTAACCAATAGACAGGCATGGTTAGCTATAGTGAAAATAATCTTTTGATGCCAGCAATGTTTTAAGAGTTGTTTCTTCAGTTTATCCTATTTTAAAACTTCTGTTGAATATTGAAAACAGAAATGTTTGCTGATAAATTAAATTGCAGGCTAAGGAAGAAAGCCTCAAAGCAGATATGAAATGATACAGCACTAGCTATTTCTAAACAACTGTTAGGAAATTAGTAATGGAAAGTTTTGTTGCAGTGGGTGTGGAAAGAGCTACACCCACATTCCTGAGTGATAAAAATACAAATAAACACCCCAGACCGTACGTGCTGTAAGCTCTACTTTAAATATTCCTGATCAGGCTATGCCGTTGGAATTGAACTGTTTGCACCATATTGGCTTAACCAATCTATCAGCTGTATTCACTGTTTACTTTGGTAATAGTATTTTAAATAAGTACTGACACCTTCTGAGCTCAAAGAATGATCACCATAACTGTGTACAAAAGTTTTAGCATCATTTACATATAAATACTTCTCAGAATGCAAGTAACTAGTTAACAGTGCACAGCAGTGATTCCTTAGTTCCTGGCCAAGTGTAGCGAATACCTCCCTACAGTCTCTTATTTAAGGTACAGCTTGACAAAATTTCTGAAACAAAGATTCTTTTTCTTTTTGTTGCAAGCTCAGTTCCCGGCACCATCTCACTTCTTGCTATATCTCCCCACTTGGTGTATTATGGCCCAGATGCGTTTTGGCTTTGCACTTGTGTCCTCCTGAAGTGGACACTCAGTTGGCATTTGTTGTACCAAACCTAGGTGTAGAGTACAACAACCTATGCTCTTGATAGTCTCCCTTAGCATTGCTCTTTACTTAGTGTGAGTTGGGACTGCGATAGGAAAAAGTTCTTAAAGTGTGTGTGCAGTTGTAATGAAAGTTTTGGTTTTGTCTTTCTGCACCTAGAATTACTCTTGTTTCTGAATGGTAGCTTATAGTCTGTCCCGAAAAATCATGCAAAAACTACCAATTCATCCAGTTCACACTTGTATTAGCTTAGGGGGCCGGTTAGCTCAGTGGTTTGAGCACGGTGCTGACAATAATGACAACACCAAGGTCGCGGGTTCGATTCCCGCTCGGTCCCCATGTGTTGCCTGGTCTAGTCGAGAGGTGGCGTCCCTGCCCATGACAGGGAGGTTGGGCTAGATGATCTCTAAGGTCCCTTCCGGCCTAGGCCATTCTATGCCTAGCTGCACAGAAATTCACACTTGTATTAACTGCACAGAAACAAACCCTTAGTCTGCTTGTTGTTTTTTTTTAAAAAAAATTTGCGATAAATAGCTTAAATGACAGGGTCAGGATGAAGCATCTTAGGTGATGAATGCTCACCGTATAAGAACTGTTGACTGATGAAGCAACCCTGAAAGTCCAGAGGTCCCGAGCATGGATACAAATGAGCCCAAAGTTGTTCTGGAGCTGAGCAGACCCGCAGGAGCTCCCAACTCCGTGCGTGGTGCTGCCGGCTGCTTCGTTCTCTGAGCACAAGGCAGTGACACTGGGAAAGGCAGTAACAAATTCATACTGGGGAGCAAAATACAGTTCATAGGACTTAGGTTTGAAAACAGATTTTTGTACAGCGGTAGTTTAAATGCAAATAACGTATTTCCTACTGCATGAGATTATCAGGAGAAGTTACAAAATAAAGATGTGTGCTTGCACCCATTTTTCATTTTAATCCCAGCTGATGACTGTGTGGAAGAAACTTAATATTAGATAGGGCAGACATTCAAAGTCAGGCCTTCAAAGTTAAATCCTTCACACTGGTTTAAGAGTAGGCAGGAGTATTTTATAATGTAGCCATTCCGGTTTGCTCAACTCTGCATATGTCTGTCTTCCTTGGCTATAATGGAAATCTTACTGCTCAAGGCTTATAAAAATCATAATCGCCTCTAAAAATTCTGAGGAAGGAAGCACAAGCTATCTTATGTATGATATGCACTAATGGTCCAGGTGGTCCGTTTTCTGAATTTTAGTGCTTTACATTGAACTGGGAACACAGATCACAACTTTTATAAAGAAAGGGAGATGAAGTGTATTCACTTGTAACCCCTCATGAAAATAAGCTAACAAATTTGAAACAATTTATTTAATCTTTCTTACAATTGATTGCTCTTGCTGGGAAGAAAATCCTATTTAACTTGATCAGTCTTTAATTTAAAATCTTGCAGCTTTGGAGGGCACTTTTTCATACAACTGCTGTAATTCATTTCAGTTCATATATTGGGGGAAACCTAATTCATAGCTGGATATTGCAAGTTAAATAATTAGATTCTCACAGTGCCGTGAGACTGTAACGCATAGAAAAACAGAATGACTGTTCACTAACAGCTGCTTTTTTATGTCTTCCTGATTGTAATTGTTGTAAGTGATCTGTCTGATTCGTCCAGAAAAAAATTGAAAAATATGGAAATTAAATAATAAATCATCTGTATGCAGATTAAATAATAAATCATTGTCTGTTAAAAAGAAAAAATCCATGTGAACTATTTTATGCGTTTGTATTCACATTTGCCTCTTCCATTTTATCCACCAGTGTCTAATGCCAGTGTTTTGCTTCTTTTTCTGTTTCTTTATTTTGTTGCTTTTGTTTGAATGTATTATTGTGTTTATATGGAACTGGTCAAAGAACCGTTACTGTATTTTATGTTTGTATCTACATTTTATTTTGCATGCTTAACGTGGCTTTGCCTGGATATTCTTTTTGGTAAGTTCAGAATTTAAAAGCATAATGTTTTTCTGTAGTAAAGTTTGTAACCTGCCACCTTCTCTTCTCCCACCTCAAGTAATGTCATTACTTTTTTTTTTTTGTCATACTGATTTGTGCTCATGTACTGTTCGGCTTTTGCTAATTATACACATGATAACACTGTTTTCCTACCTACCCATATTCATCTCTAGCTGAGCTAAACAATACAACTTCGGTACTAATGTGTACTAATTTGACTTTTATCTTCAAAGTGTAGTTGGCGGCTGTTAAAATCTTCTGTTCTGAGAACTCTGTGTGTATTTGAGACACACAGAACCTCAGTCTTAGAAAAGGCTTCTTTGCATAGCCTGGTGGTTACTCTGCACTTCACAGGTATTATTTTCCAGCAGTCTTCTCAAGATCTTTTAAGAACAGCATGCATGTCTATGTTTCCCTTTTAGCAACAGCTTGCTCAGCTCCAGAAAGAAAAATCGGAGATTCTGAAGAACTTGGCATTATACTACTTCACGTTTGTTGATGTTATGGAATTTAAGGTGAGGTATTACAAATATGTCTGTTGTTCTGTCACATCATGTTTCTGTCTTTTTATTTATGAAGCAACGCTGTATAATGAAATAGCTGAACTTGTATCTCTGTTCTTAAAAAAAAGAAAAAAAATCAGTCTCCATAACTCAGTGTAGTAAAGTGATTTACATTGCTCTTTTTAAACTAAAGCTGTTCCTTTGTTTTTAAAGGACCATGTTTGTGAGCTGCTGAACACTATTGATGTTTGCCAAGTCTTCTTTGACATTGTAAGTTTCTGGGTTTAAACTTAAAAATGTTTCTACTCAAAGTCCATTGTGGAAAATTAGAAGGACTTGTTTTTGTTAGCCTGAAGAAATGACATCTCTAGTTACAAGTGCAAGAGAAATAAAGCTACTGTAATCTTCAGGTCTCTAATTTTTATAATAGCTTGATGTTGGAGGATAGACCTTTTTAAACAGGTTACTTAGGGACAGTGGTAGCAATGTTGTCTGATACAGATCAGTCTGAAATTTTTGCTTTATTGCACCTGCAAGTTAATTCTTAGGGTTTACTGTCATCTGTATCCTTATGCCATTGAGACTCACAGGACAAGAATATTACTGGTGTCCACCTAAGCTATGTGAGGAAGTCACTTCTGGTGTGGCTAAGCCAAGTACAAAACCAGCTAAAAGTTATATTAAAAAGAACAGAACATTAAACCCCAAAACCCACAACCAAACACACACATAAAAAAAAACCCACAAGAAAACTTCAACACCTTTTCCTTTTGGTTTCAGCTTGCTTTCTTAATGTTCAGAATGTCACCTTGCTAGCGTTAGTCATTAGTCTAAATTTGGCTGCCTTGGGTTATTCGGTATATATGCTATGGGATGACGTCACCAGGCCGGTGGGATATGTGCTAGCTTTTTACATTACAGAGTCTTACCAAAATATAGTTCGTAAGCAAGGCACTTGCTGACTGCTTAGTAATATCCAAGAAAACTTTTCCTGTCTGTCACTTAAGCCTGGAAAGATTGACGTGCATGCTTGCTTTCCAGATTGCAAACAGTTCTGGGGATTCAAGTGAATAAAATAGGATGATACATAGTCTGTATGCAACCAGAACAAAAGCTTTCTTGAAGACAGTCCACTTTAAATAAAAAAATGCTGAAGATTTGTGGAAAGGTAGCGGAAAAGTTTTATGTTTGTTCCTAAAAGTTTTAGAACTATAATTTACTGTTTTTTATCTCTAGACTGTAAACTTTGATTTAACAAAGAACTACCTAGATTTGATTATAACCTACACAACTCTAATGATCCTGCTGTCTCGAATTGAAGAAAGGAAGGCTATCATTGGATTGTATAACTATGCCCATGAAATGACACATGGAGCAAGGTAAAAATCTGTTGTATAAACAAATGTATGTAATAACAATAATGATAGTAACAGCTACACCTGAGTGAATTGTTTGTTGTTGCTTCTAGTGACAGAGAATATCCACGCCTTGGCCAGATGATTGTGGATTATGAAAATCCTTTAAAGAAAATGATGGAGGAATTTGTACCTCACAGTAAGGTGTGTAACTACTTTTCACAGGCATATAGTAACCTCAGCTGAGAGAAGCAAAGATAAAAAAAGTAAATATGCAAGAGTTTGTTGTGTCAAAGGCCATTAGGTTTAAATTTTACAGGATATCTGGGGCTGGGGGTTGCTTTACGTGAAGTAACAGAACCTGTAGAGATAGAGAAATGCTAAGACCCATTGGTAAGGTTCTGTTTTATTCACTAAGGATTAGAAATTGATAAAAAAATCAGTTGTGGTCATCTTAAGAATATCTACATCTATGTTCTGTTTTGGTTTGTAGCTTGAAATTAAGGAGATTCCTAATGTTTCTGGGAAACTCTTTTTTTTATTTTTATTTTTCTGGTTTACCATCCTAGATGAATGTGTGTTTCTATTTTGTAACCTGAGGGTTTTTGCTTTGGATTATCCTGAATCTGGAGATCCTGGAGATCACCACTGCCTCATTAATAACAGCTCCTCTACTCAAAAGCTGACATTGTGTACCCTGCTCAGCTGACTTCACTAAGTTAAATGAACACAATTCCTTGAGCCTTTTCTCTACAACGTGCTTCCATAGCTGGTTGTGCTGCAGTGCTCTGATGATTTATCTAGGCTGTATTTTCATATGAGTATACCTTGGAAAAATGACAGAAGCCTGGCCAAAGTCAATGTATGTCACTTCCCATTTGTCACCTAGCCTTGCTAGTCTGTCAAAGGAAACTAGATTTGTTTGAATAGTACCGACCATTCTTTATAAAGGTGCTGTTTTCTAGGTGATTGCGAATTGATTGCCTAACAACTTATTTTGGAATCTTTGGCAGTTTAACTTAAATACTAAGTTATCGCCCAAATTTTTTAACATTTGATGTTGAGTTTTTTCCTGTTTTGAAGTCTCGATACTGGTTGTGCCCTTGAGATTTTTCTTAGTTTCCTTAAAACTTTTAAGATAGTCACTAGAAATTCAGTGAGTCTTCCAGCAGCTTCTCAAAGTGCTCTGAAGTGAAATACTGTTGAATACTTCTCATTTGTCTAAATAATCTTTAATTTCATTTTTTGTTACGCTTTCCTCTGCACAATTCTTGACATGCTAAGACTTGTTAAGGATCTCGCTGGTGATTAGTCTCTGCTTGTGCACATTTTAGCAAAGATAGTTCACTTTTCAGTATTGTCTTAGGCTCTTGTATTTAATAGTGGACCAATCCTTTCCCTTGAAATGTTTTGTAAAGCGATTTTTCAGTCTGTTTTTTTTTTGCTCTTCTGCTTATTCTGTGCTAGAGGTATAAATGGGGGTCAGGAATCCCCTCAGGCACTGTGCTCTAGAAACACACACTTAGGTTGCACTCTCTGCACTCTGGTGGAGCTGCACGCTTAAGTTGTCCTTTCATCATCTTGCTGCTTTGCAGTAAACCTGACAGTTGTTTAGTCCTTTAAATTAGCTTAAGCACATTGCTTGGGATTTTTTTGTCTGAGTGACTTTCTCTACTGGCATAATTCTTAGACCTGGCTCTGCAAGGACTCGTACAAGCACATGTATTAATGCAAAAGGCAAGGAAAAGGCATAGGACCACACTTACTTAGATAAGATTAATCTGCTCAGAATAATTGTAATTTGCTAGCAAAAAGGGAAGGATATGTTAAATGAAATGGCAGAGAAAGGAACAATACAGTAATTGGGATGCTTGAATAAATAGTGAATAAGTAGATGCAGTGGGTTTTAATATTAATTGCAGAACTAGTTCAGCAAAATGTTCTGATTATTATTAGTAGAAATGCTGAGAAAATGGCACCACTGATAAATTAGCACTTAGCTTATCTTGTGGTTGGAGTATGGTAGTTTCAATACACAGTTTGCAAAATAAGATAAAGGACTGAGTCTCGAGGACGTCTTCAAACTAATGATTGGTGGTCTTTTTAGTCGCTTTCAGATGCTCTGATTTCACTCCAGATGGTCTATCCTCGAAGAAATCTCTCAGCTGACCAGTGGAGAAACGCACAACTACTGAGCCTCATCAGTGCCCCCAGTACAATGCTTAATCCTGCACAGTCTGACACAGTATGGCCTTTTCATTTGCGTTACATGATAAAGTTAAGCAAGTTTTTCCATAAAGTAGTGGCGAGGAGGCTTCATTTGCTGTTTGTTTACATTTTATGGCTTTTAATCAGAGAAGTAAATAGGTGGCCTGGGAGACCTGAATACTTTAGTATGGGGAGGAAAAGTTTACTGTCATTAATTAAACTTTCTGTTGCGTTAGCCCGTGACCTCGTTTCTAGTATTTGATAATCAAAAAGTGAAGGGAAGCAATGTTAACTTCTACAGTGTAGAAGGAAGGAATCCTGTTTACTGTTTCCCACTTTTGTGGGCCCACAGGCTGAAAATTGTAACTGATGCTTCCTTAAAATTTTTAATATTTGCACTTGCTGCCTCATTCTGGAAAAAAAATCAAGTAGATGTCGTGATTTTTATGCACCTAAAACCTTTTGTTTTTAATTATTCTTAAATACTTTTGTTGAAACTAAGCATTTTTCAAAGTTTGTTTGCTGTTTCGTTCAAGGTATTGGAAGGTATGGAGGCTCATTTAGTGTTCAAACTCCCAGTTTCTAAAGGGATGAAACAGTGCCCTGTTGGTAATCAGCAGCAGTCTTCCACAATTCATTCAGCATTTAAGGCTTTATTTGTCCCTTTTTTCCTAAAAAGTACTTCTCATTAAATATACTGTGTTTTTCATGTAATTAATTTGCTACAAAGTACTGTTTTTTCAACAGATGCCATGTGAATACCTCTCTCTGGATGCAATGGAAAAATGGATCATTTGTGAGTAAAATATTCTGGAACAACTCATGGCTTTATTAAAAAAAATCAGCTAACATTTAAAAGATTAGTTGCTTTTCTATCCTGTATAAAAGCTGTTGTATTCAAATTAGATTCTAGAGAACTTGATTAACTGTACTTGAATTTATCATCCTTCACATGCGGTAAAGTTAGAATTCAGCATATGCTGCTGCAACAGAGTTCGTCACCAATTTACTCTGGGCTGACTGAAAGAGAGAGCTTTAATAATTCTGATGAAAATACCCCACACTATTCTAATGGAAGTATTTTTTTATATATAAAATGATGTTATCAATTAAACAGTTTATTATATAAGAGAAAATGCATAATGATCTCACTGTTGTCTCACTGTCTCTGCTCATCTGGCTTGTGACACACATCAATGTGAACTTTTGAAGTTGGATTTATTTTGTGCCATGGAATCCTAAATAGTGATGCTACAGCTTTGAACCTTTGGAAGCTTGCACTTCAAAGCAGCTCATGCTTGGCTCTGTTTCGAGATGAAGTATTCCATATCCACAAAGCTGCAGAGGACTTGTTTGTAAACATACGAGGGTAAGTTTTCATTCTCTTTTTCTCCTTTCAGAACCTCGTTTAAAGTGTGATTTCCTGAAGAACTGCTTTGAAAATGTTACCTCTACTTGTTATAAGTTTTGCTTCCGGATAGTCAGTCCACAAATATTTGGGCTTAGTATCTTGACTGTTTCTCTAACACGCAACTTTCAGGAGTCTGATTTCGTAACCACGATGCCTTTTTTTATCTCAGTTCTGAAAAAGTCTGGCTGAATCAGTCTCCAAAATGGCAAAAGTTAAAATTAATGATCTCACCCACACACATCTTAATCTAGTGAAGAGAAATGATGTCATGAATGTAGAGTTTGCTTGAAAGACTGTATCTATCTGCCATTGTCTCTGCAATATATCATGTGAAAACTCAGAGACAAAGTTGAGACCTCTACCAGTGAACACTGGTATCGAGTGTTTTGATTTGGTTACCCAGTTTTGGCATTTAGCTCTGATCAGGGAAACAAGTCTCGTGGGAGCTTCTTGCCATATCCTGCTTGCTGTGTGTGGCATTGCAGCTCCTCTCAAGTCCCGTCAGCTCCTACTTAATTGCACTACTGATACTTATTACCATATTGGGTTGTTTTTCACTTGCAGCTACAACAAGCGTATTAATGACATCAGAGAGTGCAAAGAAGCTGCTGTTTCGCATGCGTAAGTGTTTTACAAAGTTTTCCTGACTGATTTTTGTGGTGGTTTTCTTGATTGGTTGTAAAGAGTGTGTAAACAAGATTTGTTGAATGCTGAATTAATAGTGTGTTTTGAAATGCGATTGTGTGCTTAGTGTTCTTGTAAATCTGCACTTGCTTAATGTCATTATCAATTTAACTTCCCAAGTTTTAGATTATTTTTCACATTATCAGAATAGAAGTATTTAGTTTGCACTCGTTTCTTTTTGTCTATTTACTTGAAATGAATGCAAATTAAATGGAAATGTTGTAGTGGAGTCAAATGCTCATCACAGAACAGGAGAAAATAACTTGATTTGGAAATTTAACCATGCTTCAGAATATACAGAGTTGGTGATGGGATGCCAATTTTAATTGAATTGCACCCTTCAAAGGATTGAACTTCTGGCATTGGAATAACATGAGCTGCCTATGCTTGGGCTTAAATACTTGGAAAAATGAAATGTTCTGTTGTTAACATTGTTAACACAGTGGATGATGTCTTGGTTTGTTCTTTTGATCCAGCGGTTCCATGCACAGAGAGAGACGCAAGTTTTTGCGTTCTGCACTCAAAGAACTGGCTACTGTCCTGTCTGATCAGCCAGGCCTGTTGGGTCCCAAGGTAGTTACAGTTCTTACCTTTCGGATTTATGCAATTTTGCTGTGTGTTTCTCAATGATAATATCACATTTAGTTTTGTTTTTTGGGGGGGAAATCCACACGCTTTACTCTCAGAGAAAACCTACTTAGATTTTAAGATTCTTTGGGTTTAGAGACTAGTTGCCTCTTAGTGTGCGCAAGCTGTCAAACTGGTGTATACACATTAAGCTTGTGAACAATTTTTGTTTTTCAGGCGCTTTTTGTATTTATGGCGTTATCCTTTGCTCGTGACGAAATTATTTGGCTTCTTCGTCATGCAGATAACATGCCAAAGAAGAGCGCAGATGATTTCATAGATAAGTATGTTAATTTTTAGTGTGATACTTGAAATGTTTATGAGAATTTCAGTTTAAATGCACTTGAAGGCAAGAGAATCTCAGAATATGGCTATATGGAAGAATTGGGACTGTTCAGAAAACCTTTACTTTAGAATATTAAGTTTCCCATCAAAACAGAAGACTAGAAGTATTGTATTAGAATTTCTAAGTTTTATGCTTTTTTTCCTTTGAGTAAGCAAAAATAAAGCTTATTGTGCGTCTTCAGTGTTAACTGATTTTGTATTGAGCAGATCGGTGCAAGGAGGGGGGGGAAGCTATCAAAAAGTTATTGTTTTGTAGAATGTCTTCTGTATTGTAGCAAAACTATCTTTTAAATCAGGTAAGATTTATGTATGTAGTATATCATTTGTGCCATTATAAACAGAAGGTAAAAATGGGATTACAAGATCTTACGAATTTGGATAGGCAGAAGGTGACTAGTTGTGTTCGAGATGTTCTTAAGATTATTGAATGCAAGATTTAACTGAAAGTCTGTGTATTGACTGCAGGAATTTAAGCAAGTGACAATCACAAGGTCATTTCTAGAGCTGAAGTAAGCAAACCTTGCGTTTTCTTCGCTATATTTAGGTGCTGGGGATTGATAGAGGTCTGAGAGCCCCTCTAAAACAACCTGTGCATGTATTTAAGCATCCTTATTGTTAAAAAAAAAAGAGGAGTAGCAGTATACTTTTTAGATTTAACCAGTTTGTGAGAAAAACATTTTTTCAAATTGATCATTACGGAAGAAGGGCTTCTTATTCAAAAAAATAAATGAATAGTGATATAAACCTTTGAGGACTGCTGTGATGGTATCCTGTTTTGGATTTTACCTTGCAGAGAAAATTAACTATGTAAACTCATTTTTACAATGTTAAGAAATATTTCCATATTAATATTTCACAATATCAATAATATAATTTTTTCTAGTTTAATATTTCATGTTATTTCATTCTCTTACAAGTAATATTTTATATTCATATTAATAATAGTTTTTAAAGCACTGTATAGGAGGAAATCTCCTTGGGAAGCATTCCACTGATAGCAGTTTGTCTTATTAGTTTGGGTGGGTCATCTTTGTAAGCTTTTCCTTGTTTTCTTGCCCAGACACATAGCCGAGCTGATATTCTACATGGAGGAGCTCAGAGCACACGTGCGGAAATACGGACCAGTGATGCAGAGATACTACGTACAGTATCTCTCTGGCTTTGATGCAGTGGTCTTAAATGAGCTCGTTCAGGTATGGCAAGACTCTGCCCTTGGGTTTTCAAATACAAACTTTAAAAAGGGCTTTTTGTCCAAAATGACACTATGAAACACATCCCGGTTTGTGGATTTTGATGAACATGATGGAATAGGGCAAATTAACTTACTGTTGTTCTGGGATTTAGAGTTGGACATGTGGTTGCTACATGAATACCTAAATGTTACTAAGCAAGGTTATGTTTAGAGATGATGAAACAGGCACAGCCACTGAAGGAGCATTGTAGAAGCTTTTTCTGATTTAGCCTGAGAAAGCGATGATGGATTTTCTGAACTGATCTGGTTTGATTCCCTAGTGACCACCAGATGGAGCACAGATTTTGTGACTAGGTCAGGTGCTCAAACTTGACAAGTTTGTTCTGTAAACTTTTGTCTTGTGATCAAAAAATATTTTCACACTTCAAGCACCGCACTAGTTACCAGAAACTGGAACTTAGGTACTCTACTGTTTATTCAAACCAACTGTTTAAACAGTTTAAATACTGGTTTGTAACACTGTTTAAATTATTACATGTAACTAAATCCTTGGGTTTAGTTTCAGTACTAAAATAACTCTATTTGAGCTTTTTTGTTTATAAGACTATATACTTGCATGTTAAGAAATTTTATTAGGGTGACATAATTAAGTATTTCTAACATTTGTTATCGATTCCTAGGAAATTATTTTCTAGATTTAGTGAATGACTTTGGAATGCTGTGCAAGTCGCACAAGTGATCTGTGTTTAGCTAGGATAATCCTTAGGATCAAACTAAAATAAGGAAAAAAAAATATACTGAGTTGTATCAAGTGCAAGACTAGACAAACAATTTAGTGATAATTTGATTTTTTTCAGCCTGTAGATTAAAATGTCAGTCATAAGTGGCATCGTGAGAAACTTTTGTATTGTATGATTTAATAGAAATATGGTCTTATCAGTTCCTGAAAGTGCTTTTTCCTGTACTGGTATGTTTTGTAAAATTTGAAAACTTATTTCAGGTGGTATTGATCACTGAAGTCAATGTTAATAAAAAAACTGTTGAGAGCAGACTTTGTGGAAAGCAAAGTGATACTGATGTGGGCTCTGTTACATCCTGCCATGACCAAATTTTCCTTGCAGACACATCAGGTGCCGGTAGAGGTCAGGAAAAATTTTGATGTCTGATGAATACCAGGAAAAAGTTTGGTGTCCCTTTTGTAAATGATTACAGCCTGAAAATGCGGGGGCACGTTTACTGACAGATTTTTCTGCTTTGAGCAGATGTTGGTTTGGAAGGAAACTTTCCTAGGTGTTTGTCATCAACCAGTCAAGTAAAAAGTGAAAGGTGTTAAATAGCACTTTGAAATATTGTATCAGTTAAGTTGCGTTGTGTAAATTTTTGTACCTTTTGGAGTATAGCTCGTAAGTTGGGCATGGGTATTGATGTGGCTTTATAAACCAAGTTTGAAATAATAATAGCAACAACATTTATTTTAGAATCTTTCAGTGTGCCCGGAGGATGAATCTATCATCATGTCCTCTTTTGTAAACACAATGACTTCACTAAGCGTGAAACAGGGTAAGTTTAAATGAACTTGGGAAAATGGTAACAGAATGGCAGATTTCTCTGGAAAGCTTCATGGCTTTTTGTTTCATGCGATCAGTAGAAGCAGAAAACTTGCATGAATTTGTTCCCTGGTTTCTCTTTTGTTAGGGTGTCTGCTTCTTCTTGTGTGTCCCTTTTCCGGGACAGCTTCACACAGAGCTATTGGGAAGTAATCCTACTCTTTAATTTAGAAAACATGTTACATGTGTTTTCATGCATGTATTTTAATTCCCACTAGTTTGGCTCTTTTAGATTGAAGTTTTTAGTTAAAAGTATGAGGTTCAGTACTCAAATGATTTTTGAGTACTTTAGGGTGTTTTAGAAAGTCTGATGTAGTGTATCTGAATTTGTAGTTGTTTTCCTAAAGGTTTTATGTTCTGTATTTTTCCTTGATGCAGTTGAAGATGGAGAGGTATTTGACTTCAGAGGAATGAGATTAGATTGGTTTAGGTTGCAGGTAAGACATTGTAAATATGCATGACACTTCACTAACATCAAACCAAAATGTTAATGAATTATTGCTTTTCAAGATTGCTCTCACACTGCAAGTGTATGACAGGCTATCTACGAATAACCTACTCTTTTAAAAATGAAACAAATGCTGAAGCAGATAGTTTGCCATGTTTTGATGAAACTTTGCCTGCAGTGCATGCTTCCTGCAAATCATGCTTCCTGCAAATCATTCTTTGGGTTGTTTAGAACTGTTCAGAAATGCAGTGTGTTGAGGATGAGCAGGTTACTGGCAGCCATGTGCTGTGCGAAGCGTGATCCAGCCTGCCCGGCCAAAGGGAAGGTAGAGACTGGTCAGTGAGATCAATAACAGGATCTTCAGCTGACTTAGTAAAGGGAGGAGAACTGTTTAGACTGTAAATCAGTTGTCTCAAGATTAAATAGGCATGTTGTTTTCATATTTTTGAAATATACTTTTTTTTTTTTTGCTTGCTCACTTTCCAAAGCCCGATAGATGAAGTGGGGGATCACAAGTGCATGTTTGTGTTCTGTCAGTGCATTTGATCTACAGCCAACTGTGAATTGGTTTCATATTCAGATGATGTTGGGGAACTTCACTGAAATGCAGTTTGCTTATCTTAAGCTGTAGTGGAAAGATGAAACAGTCTATCCGTGGTCTTTAAGTACACAGCTGTCGTACGCATAGCAGAGGCAGTATTTAACATTTGTGTTGGGCAGCAGCAGTGGAATTTGCGAAAAAGCAGCTGTAGATATAATGTAAAATTTCTCTTGTATCTTTCCAGGCCTACACCAGTGTTTCTAAAGCTTCACTTAGTCTTGCAGACCATAGAGAACTAGGAAAAATGATGAACACAATCATTTTCCATACAAAAATGGTAGATTCTTTGGTGGAGATGTTGGTTGAAACCTCAGATCTTTCTATATTTTGGTATGTTACTAACATGACTGTAGAAGTTTTTTATTATTTACTGTTTGGTTTGTCCTTGCAAGTGTAATTTTTAAAAAATAAAGTTTTGGGGAAGATAGGCCACTGGGAATATCAGTTAGAATTTCTGCTTTCCATCAAGTAAGTTTGATAAAGGTCCTTCTGAAGATCTGTCAGAGATTGTTCAGGTAGTCACATGATTGATCTGGGGTCATTTGCAGATTCTTCCTTGATACATTTCTGCAAAAGGTGCAAGTTTTTGCAGCGCCTGTGTGGCAGCAGTTAGAATAAAAATATGATAATGCTAATAATAATAGAGAGATGCAAGTAAAATGCATAAGTGAATTTAGAAAATAAATTTCTTTGAAAGCATGATGCAGTTTTTTGCTACAAGTTTTATAATTGCAAATGTGACACTAATAGCATGTTTGATTTATGTGAAGTAGACTTTATTTGCAGCAAAACTATGTATATATTCCATTTAAATGTCTGTTTCTCATCAGTTTTTATAGTCGTGCTTTTGAGAAGATGTTTCAGCAGTGTTTGGAGCTTCCCTCTCAATCAAGATACTCAATTGCATTCCCACTGCTCTGTACTCATTTTATGAGCTGTACCCATGAACTGTGCCCCGAAGAGGTAATTTTTAAATGTATCATCTTAGTTACTTTCATCTCTTGTTTAAAGTAGGGAGGACTAGAGCTGAAAACTGCAAGGGCGAGTATGCTACAGCAATGTAAGGTTCAAGTGGGGAGAGTGGTGAAAACGGAAGTAAAACAAGTAGATCCCTTCTTATGTGATTCCTCACCCATAAATTCAAAATCCTTTTCTGAAGTGAGTAAGCATTATTATCTTTAAAGATAGTTTAAACTAAGGCACAAAGGTTCAGTGACTTTTCTGGGGTTATTCCAGCTTAGATGATAATAAATTCCATATGCCTGTTAAACCTTAAAAGCAACATTTTTTTTCCTTTTCAAATGGTTTATAAGCTCATAATTAGAAAATGAAATATGAAATTGGGAGCTTGGTATGACATTATAAATAGTGTTTCCTCAAAAAATCTTAGGTGATTTACAGTATTGTGCAAGCATTCATTTTGTAAGATCTGGGTAATGCAAGTCCTCTTTGATTAGAATTAGAAATGAAAAAATGCACAATATTGTTTTAAGAAATGGACCCTTTGTTATTTTGGTTCTGAGGAAATTCTTTCTATTTTTGTTAAAATGAAATAGATCCTTTAGTACATTTCGTGTATGTCCATTGACTTAGGATTACTCTGGGGCTTAACCTAGCCAATTTTGTGCAGTGCTCATTGAAAGTTTTTTTTCGTTCTTAACAATGCTCATCTGAAACAATTAGATGAATAAGATCTACTGTAATATGCACGAAGTGGGTTTTCCTTATTTAAATATTAGTTCCTCTTCTTCTGAGTTTCATCTCAGTATATATCTGTATCCTTAGTTTCCCCATCTACTTTGCTTTAAACTGCTGCAAACTCCACTTACACTAGACAGCCACTAAAACGCTTCCAGGAACACTTCCCTTCAGGGCAAGAGATGTCTTTCAGGACAATTACAGCAACAGTAAGGAATCAGTAGCCACAGTCCGCTGTGTGCTAGTTACTGTGAATTCAGCTATGCCAAGCACGTTTTGCCCCAGCCAGCAAGAACTTTGAATTCAGTATCTGGATTGTATGTATTGGTAACTATCACAATTTTGGAAAAATAAGCTTTGCTGTGCTGGGTACAATGTGTGCTAGTGTGGCTGTCAGAAAGTAAGCATTAGTGGTGAAAGAGGGATTTCAGTGAGACAGAGGCTGTGCTTGTGCAGATCCAGTGTCAAAAGAAATTAATTCAGAAATTAATGCAGCAGGGCTTCATTATTGACTTTTTGAGGGGCATGAATGACAGTGTGCTTTCTCTAAAGCTTGAGTTGCATGCTCCTTATGGTACTGATACAAATTAGTGAAGAGGAGATTTACAGAAAGTGTGAGTATGGAACATGATAAAGTAGATTCAGTCAAAATTAAACCTGAAAATCTACTTGTCAATCTGTTTTGCCTCCTTTTAAAAAAATATTTTGCAAAATATAATAAGCAAAATACTTTTAACAATAATATGCCATGTCAGTAGCTTTGAAAATGTCATGGTTCAAGATGTCTTTAAAAAAATCCTGGAGCTCAGATTATTAAGACTAATTTTTTTTGTTATTATTTCTCATACCCTAGTTCTATGCTCTAGTGAACTGTTGTATGCAGTATAGTATTTCTTGTGTGAATATGTTGGACTGATGGGAAACTAAAAATCAGACCTCCTTTTTTTTTGTTCTTTATCAGCGACATCATATCGGAGATCGTAGTCTTTCCTTGTGTAACATGTTCTTGGATGAAATGGCTAAGCAAGCTCGAAATCTTATCACAGACATTTGCACGGAACAGTGTACGCTGAGTGATCAGGTGAGCGTCATTGTGTCTTTTAATTCTTCTCGAGAGTTTTTCTATGTTTAACTTTCTAAATTTTTCTAGGTCTATTTCCTGTTCACTTTTTTTTTTCCTATTTCGGGCAAGTTTTCTGTTTATAAAATAGAATGTGATTTGGTGAAGTTTTTACTGTTAGAATTGTGTAGTTAGTAGCCAAAGAAAGAATGTGTTACTTATGTGAAGTCTCCACTTGGACCATAAGCTTATTTTGTATCTCATGGCTGCTAAAAATTGGATTTTAATTTGGACAGACTGTTTCTTTTCGTTTACTAGTTGTTGCCAAAGCACTGTGCCAAAACCATCAGTCAAGCAGTGAATAAAAAGTCGAAAAAACAAACTGGAAAGAAAGGAGAACCTGAAAGGGAGAAACCAGGAGTAGAAAGCATGAGGAAAAACAGATTGGTTGTGACAAAGTAAGCCACCTCTTCTGTTCCTTTCACCTTGATTCCTAAGTCAAACCATGTGTACTTTACATATTGAATTGTTCTTCCTTCATTTATTTGAGTTTAATTGACTGTAAATACGACAACTCTGTAGTTTAGGATCATATGGTCCTTCTGTAGCTTGTATAGAGACTGAATTCTGTTACATAGAGCAGGAGGAATGTGTATCTCTTGAATTTATCCCCTCGGCTGTTTCCTTTTCTGAGCAGAAAGGACCACCGTGATGCAGCTAAGTTTCCTGTATATTGTATTAAGTTGGGAGTCCAAGGTGTGGATGGCATTTTTGGTTCTGCCTCGCTTTAACACTTTTGCTGCTGGGATGGAGTTGGGGCTCCAGTGAGGGTGCCAGCTGGGGGAGTCTTCCTTGTTTAGTGGCTGTAGAAAAATTGAAATTTCCAGCAAATCAATAACAAAAATAAAAAAAAAACCACCTGAAAGAGATAAGAGGCAAGATGAATAAGTAGAGTTTGGGGTGTATGAGATGATAGGGCAGGAAAAGATAGAAGGTAATTATTTGGAGAGATCAGAGGACAAAGCAGTAGAGTGGTGAAAGTATGAAGAGGAAGGAAGTTAAGAAAGGGAAATGATAAATGTTTAGTGTTGTGGCTGGGAGTGCCAAAGCACACACACAGGCTGCTGGAAGGGAAGTGGTTTTCCTGCAGTTGCGATGACCAAACATCAGAGAACTGTAAAGATTAGAGAAGTTGTGGGGAGAAAAACCTCACTTATAGCTTATGATTTCCTCCCCCAATATTTTTAGATTTTTAGTACTGACTAGTTGCAAACATTACTTCTAATGCTTAGTTCAGTTAGGGGAAAAAAGACCTTAACAGGCTGCTCTTTTCAATGAAAAAATATACATATTATGTATTAAATATATATAGGAAA
The DNA here is from genome assembly GCF_000703405.1 of Apaloderma vittatum. Classification (NCBI taxonomy): domain Eukaryota; kingdom Metazoa; phylum Chordata; class Aves; order Trogoniformes; family Trogonidae; genus Apaloderma; species Apaloderma vittatum. The sequence goes on from NW_009709059.1 coordinate 37,230, forward strand.
ATACATCTTGCATCTCTGTGTGTGATGCAGATCTGTGTGCAGTTGTAGGACGTGTTCTTACCCAAAATACTGTTTTTTAAATAAGCTAGAAAAGTATCTCAAACAGAAAAAGATATGAAAGGTAGAGTTAGAGCCGTACCTGTTCTTGGGGCTTGTGCTTTCCATGATAATGGATACTTAGATTATATTAAATTAAATATTTTTCTTGATTTCTTGTTGTCTGTTCTTAAAGCCTGGACAAACTGCACACTGCACTTTCTGAGCTCTGCTTCTCAATCAATTATGTACCCAACATGGTGGTTTGGGAACACACGTTTACCCCAAGAGAGTATTTAACATCTCACCTGGAGATCCGCTTTACCAAGTAAGAAATATTGTAAAGTCTTGTATGCATATACAGGACAAGTCTTTGCTGATTTGATGTTGAAAATATTGTGCACTTACAACATAGAACTAGTTATTAAAGGTGGATTGAGAAACTCAAGTCCAATTCTGACTAAAATGACAATTGTTATACTTGTAAACAAACACGATTGTTAGTTCCATTTTAAAACAAAATATATTGAAATGCCTGTCACCTGTTTAACAGTCTTATCCTGCAAGTTTTCTAACTTGCTGAAATGAAATCAGTAAATCATAACTCAAGACCTGACAAAGCCAACTGAAACTGTATTTTAATTACTTCTTTTTTTTTTCCCTCCATTAAAATAAAAAGTGTTGCCACATGATACTCCTCTCTCTTCTTAGACCTTCCCATCGTTATTTACAGAGAGGCAAATGGCAACTTGTGGAGAGGACTTAATATTCAAACAGCTAACTATCCTAGTTATATTTTATGCCAAGGATTACTAGTTATGTACTTTAAGCAGGGTCTAAAAACTTAGTAAGTTTTAATCATCAAGACATAATATTAGGTGACCTGAGCACTCTGACTATCAAGTAAGACAAGGTGGTGTAAATGTGAAGATAACTTCCTAACTTTATCAGAAGTCAGCTGTAATCTAAGTTTATGAACTTAGACCAGTGTTGGTCAGTTGTGCTTATTTTTTTTTTATATTTGGTGGGCAATGGATTTTCAGAGACTGCTTTCTTTTTTCTTGCCTCGTGAGAGAAATGAGAGTTTTTAGAGAAGCAGAGTAAACGTTCAATTTATAATCATCTTTCAGATATTCAAGTGACATTTCTTCCTAAGGTTGCAGTTTACCTTTAAATAAACTGTCAGTGTTCAATGTTAAAAGTTTTTTTTTAACCATTTTAACCTGCTCTGTTTCATGTATGATTGGACTGGAGCTTATTATTATGCCACTTAATACTGATTTTGGTTTGATTTGAAAACAAAAGAGGGACTGTCTCAGAAATAAACTTGTGAAAGTAGACTTCATTACACGTTTCAAAGCAACAGCAAACATGTTACTTGAATAAGATGATGTTCTCCTCCCAAATAACTCATCGTGTTCACCTCTGAAGAAGGTGCAAAAATCTACCAATTTCTTCTTTTTTGTTTGTTTGTTCTTTTTCTTTGTTGCTGTTCTGCCTTTGAAAAGTTGCATACCACTCTGAAAGTCTCGAACCACTATAAGCCTAAGATGAAAGCTACAACCACTAAGACAACTTTGTTTGCTTTAAGACCCCCTTGACAGAGTTTGCTTGAGGGCCTGGTTTCAGTGAGAACCAGTGTCCATCTCCGGTAAAAGGGACCGTGTACACTCTTTTGTGCAGTTCTGGTCTAGCTTGAAAGCTACCCTGAGGTATAGGATGTCTATTAATAGAAACGTGATTTTATTTACAGTGAGAATTCGGATAAATCAAAGTAGGTCCTGCAATTTCTTGACTTCTTGATTAAAGATAGAAAGCACTGTGTCAGCTAAAGGGAGGTTGTTTTTTTTTTTTAGTAGTAGTATTCTTATTTATTTACTCAATACACAAATTTTTAAAATTGTGTGTACAAAGAAAAGTGAAGCTTTCCTACCAAATGATACAAAAATACTTGCTTTTTATCTGTTTACAAGATAATTGCTGAGAGGCATTAGCTGTTGAAAGCAGAGCTTCTGATAACATTCTTGGAAAGTTATTTAGTTAAAATTTAATTTAAAATGGAAGCATGCTCTAGGAAAGCTGTCTGTAATGCAAAGCAGATGAGATCTTTCAAGAAAATTTTGAGACCTTTTTTTAATACTACGTGAGCTGAGGCAGAAAGGAGAGAGATTAAATGGTGTGGTCTCAAATTTTATGCACTCATACAGAAGATATAGTTAATAACACAAAAAGACATGCCTTTAAATACTTATGGAAAGGAACAGAAGATAGAAGTTTTGCTTTGAATATTTTCATTTCATACTTAGATGATTTTTTTACAGATACTTCAAACTAATACTGTGACAGCAACTTTAGTCAAAGAATTTTTGCCTTGGTTAATATGCTTTCAACACTGTAACACATCATTACTCTTGCATTTACCAGAAGTTTTGCCTTTTAAAAGACTTACTTACTTACCAAAGTAGTTGTAATATGTTTCTTCCACACTGTGGATTTCCCTTCATACATGGGGGGGAAAAAAAAAGCTTTATTTAAAAAATGCTCACTGAGTATTCTTACAGTCTCATTAAATTTTTGCTGGAACTGCAAATACAGTTGTCTTTGACATCTAGAACTATTTTTAAAAGTGCTGGTGTAGTGTGTGCCTTGATTAGAGTTTTATGCTTGCAGACTGGAGAAGTAGTCAGATTAAAGCTTTGAATATAAAATTACTTTTTTAGCTGCATCTTTGTCTGTGTTCAGTTTTACTAATAAATGCAATTTATTTGTTTCCATTTTTTTCCTTAAAGGTCAATTGTTGGAATGACTATGTATAATCAAGCAACACAAGAGATTGCAAAGCCTTCAGAGCTGTTAACCAGTGTAAGAGCCTATATGACAGTCCTCCAGTCAATAGAAAATTATGTACAGATCGACATTACACGAGTATTTAACAACGTTCTGCTTCAGCAAACCCAGCATTTAGATAGTCATGGTGAGCCAACCATTACCAGTCTGTACACAAATTGGTAAGTAATCATATGAACACTTGCTACAAGTTTTTTATATTATTTTATTTAATGAAAAATCTAGAATTTAAGAAATTGAGTTGTTTGAAATTTTCATAAGTTTCCAACTTCACAAGTTTACTTCTCCTTGTATCTGTTGAAAGTACTTTAAGGCTTGCCTGTTGTGAAACTCACTTTTTGTACGGGAGAGTTGTAAAATAAGATCCAGAGATCAGTTGAGCTATGAAAATAAAACTTCAGTGTATAACCTTTGCTGTCCTTTGTCACACACATCTGTACAGAGTATCTCTGAGCATGTATCTTTTCATCTAAAACATTCTCCTTTTCTGATAAGGTATTTGGAAACTTTGCTACGGCAAGTCAGCAATGGTCACATAGCCTATTTTCCAGCCATGAAGGCATTTGTGAATTTGCCTACAGAAAATGAATTGACGTTTAATGCTGAGGAATACTCTGACATATCAGGTAAACTTTGATGTTTCTGCTAAATGTTTGTGAGGGTAGTTACTGTGTGCTTGAGTAACTGCAATAACAGCAACTCTTAGCATGTTCTTTTATAGACAGCATTTGTTAACCTTCGCTAGTATTTTAAGTATGTTTTATTTGTGCTGCCTGTATGTCTTGAGAGAGCTTGCTTTTCCTGTTTTTGGTCAAAGTAGAGTTTTTGCATTTAACCTACAAGGATAGCCGTACAATGTTGGTGGCGGCTGTTATTATGACGTAAGTTCTTGCATCTAAAATTCTGTTTTATGGTTACATACTTCTGTGATTAAAACAGCATTGCTAGATACAAGATAGGCATCAAATAGCTGAAGGAATGTTTGAAGGAAAACAGTTTGTTTTATTTCTCAGAAATGAGAGCCCTTTCTGAACTTCTGGGACCATATGGCATGAAGTTCCTAAGCGAAAGCCTGATGTGGCACATTTCGTCACAGGTTGCTGAGCTTAAGGTAACCTTGGGGAACTGGTGGGTGGGAAGCCGGGTAGTTTTCTATTGAAGCTTACTTTGGGATATTTAATAGCTGTGCTCCTGCTTGCCATCTTTTTGAAATGACTGCATCAAACTATAAAGCTGTGAATTTTACTCTTCTTTCACAGTGCACTTGTACATGTAGGGCGCATACATCCCACGTTCTTCAAGAGCTGAATGGGCAGGACTTCATGCAGACTCTGTTGATTTCTGTGTTAGATACCTTAAGTTAGGGGTCAAGTCTCTTTTTATCATTAGTGGGAGGAGGAATGTTTTTCAAGATCTGCAGGGGCATGCAAAGTGCTTACCCAAGTCTGTCGACTCCCAAAACTTAGCACAAAAATCTCAAATGTATCTTAGTCATCTGTAAGGACTTTATTTTTCACGTGTGTTAGTATCTCTTGTTCAGTTTACAAGAATAGGAGACTTCAGGTCTTTTTTTCTTTGTTAGTTTTCCTTGGTTTTAGACACATCTTTCCCTCTGGCTGAACAGTCTCCATTTATTATACCTGTCTGTATTCTCATAAATAAACCTTATACCTACAGTGACACAAACAAATGATACAGCTGGTGGTATGAAGAAAAAATGGGAAGTACAGGCATGTCAAGGAAGCTAGTGGCATGTATGTTTAAAGCAAAGAACAATAACAGGGAAAGCACTTAGTGCTTATCTAATTAACTCTTTTACTATTTTCCCAGCATAGTTACACTACTAAACTGTCACTAATTGGCATATATTTGCTTTTCATATGACTTAGTCTTTTAGTGTCATTTCCAAATTTAATTCCAAGTTGTAATTACACCTCGCTTTCAATTTATTTAACCACTAATTACAATACTAAGTTTCTCGTAACTATTAACGTGTGCTATATTTTTAAAAAATGTACATGCATACTTATGAGATATAAGGAACTTTCATTTTTTTCTTCAACAGCAACTTATTATTGCCATACCAGGCCTTTAAAAGTGTGTGTTTTTAATATATCCCATGTTACAGTTTCAAAGATCTTGTTCTCTCCGTAAACACTCAGTGCTGCTAGGATCTGTGATGCCCTGAAAGATTAGTAGCCTGTAATTCAATGCCATAGCTTAAGGAGAAGGGCTGTTCACACTTTCCAAGCTGCCACAGGAGCAAGCAGCTGACCTGAGTGACCAGCAGGACGTGGTCACTGATTCCTTATTCCCATTCCAATTTTTGAGTGTTAGGATGAGACTTTTCGGGTGAGAACGCCATGGTTTTAAGGTTAAATTCTGTAACTTATGCACAAAGTTTCAAGTAAAACGCAAAGGCATTAGGCAGATGTTTGTTGGTCATTGCTTTTATTCGTCCACTTACTGTGGAATTGTCATACTGCCTCAAAATCAGCACAGTTTATATTTTTGATTTTTGGTGGTTTGGGTTTTTTTAAAGTTACTTTAAGTTGTCTCTGAGGTTTGTTGTTTTCTGATACTGCTAAGGATAAGCAGAACATAATGTAGATCTCCATCCACATGACTACATACTTGGAGGAAAAAAATCAAGTGGTAAAATGTTCATCTCCTTGGCTGAGGTGCAGTTGGCTTAGCAAGAGAGCACTGAGAAACATCTGGGTTTGGAGGAAGGAAGCAATGAGAGGAGAGAACGGGAAATTTATTACGAATAGAGGTGAACATGCCTGCTTTGCTTCCTGCAGCGGGACCAGGTGTTGGTGTTATATCTGAAGTTTAAGACTGGGTGAGGAGAGGAAGTTCACCTCTTTTAAATAAGTGTTTGAACTGTATTCCAGCCTGTTTCTTTCAAATCTTAAACTAATATGTTGGTTATTTTTTGTAAAGCTGAAAGCTTGACTCAGTAACAATGTGCGTGGGTTATGGCTTTCAATCTTGCATTCTGGAGAGCTTTGAGGGATTTCAAGTAAAATGTCACACATCTGCAAAGTTCTGATACATCGGTTGGTTTAAAATTGTCCATCTTGATTTGGGTGTGAACCAGCCTTGCTTTGGCTTTCAGCATAGAAGAACATCCCGTTTATGTGCATGCCCACGTTTTTGGAGGTGGTTAGTTTTCTGCATCTTGTATAGCTTATTTTTTTCCTTACTTCTCACTAAAGAATGAAAATGGGAAGACTGGGTGGATTATGGATAGACTGGAATTTATGGAAATAGCATGACCGTGACACAGTGTAATTGAATATGAGAGGTCTAAGCTGTTAGGCAGAACTACTTTGCATGAGTTGCCTGACTAGCAGGTGGGAGTAAAGTCAGGCCACCATTTATTTCATAGCAGCATTATAGTTTTAAGTTGCATAGGTTTTGTCTCCTATGGTCGCAGGTATATTTACTCAGAAATTTAATTTTTCCTGCATGCCATTTGCTGTGTTTCACCCTTTTTTCGGTGTGGGTTGAAGCAAAGTAAAGTGAAACTGCTAAAGCAGTGGAGTATCAAAGGTCAAATGTTCTGAGATCCTTAGCAGTAAGTTTCTGCAGGTATGTCTCTTCTTAGATTTTATATGACATATCTCAAATTATGTTCTGGGCTTATAGTGACCTACATGTTTGCTCCCTCTTCGTGGCTTCTTTTATCTGTCCTGCCTGGCAGTGAGGATGGATTGGAATGCATCCACTGGAAAAATAAAACTACCAATAATTCCTTTGGAAGACCACGCGATCCAGAATATCTTGTTTTCTTCTACCATCTTTAAGTTCTTTTCTACCTTGATTTAGTTTAGCATACAAAGCATTAAGTCATCTTAAAAAGAAAGGAAACGCTACATTTAGTGTTCAGAAGCACACGAGATATGTCAGTTTTATTAGCCTCTCATTGTCTTCTACCTAAAGAGAGAGAATCATATTTTCTGTTTCTGAGATAGGGTACTTTGTATTCAAACTGCAGAATTTTTTGGGTAAGAATTACGTATCTATTTCTTGCTTGAAGAGTGTTTATACATTGGCATAATGTAGGTTCCTGAGCTAGCAGGAAACCCTTTTTGGATCTGACATTTTTTAGCTGTCATTATGCAATATCTGTAATTTAAATTTAAATCTGATACATATTGAAAAATGATTTCAGGAAACTTATTATATTTACCCTAGTGCTACAAATTGCATCTATGAGAGCTGTTACAAATTAGAAACAGACACACATTTTCTTTTCTTTGGTCACAGTGACATGAAAAATGTTGCACTTAACTGTTTCAGACTAAGATGTTTTGACTTGAATGAATGTTACATCTTGCTGGACTTTACTTGAAGTTTTCTTCCATTATAATATAAAATAAAAACAATTTGACTCTGACACTCTTCATTGCATTTTTAAGTTTTACCAACATTAAATTCGTAATCCTTACAGCATAACTAGTCAAAGGAGCAACGCAAAAGAATGGGTTACCTAGTGAATCTGCATTTTTGCTTTCTGTATGTGTGTATATATATGTATACACACACACACACATTTTTCTTACAAAAAGGTGAATAGCGTGAGGAGCTATTATTTGGGTTTGCTGAATTTCATTCCCTTTTTTCAAGTTGGACACACTGAATATAAAAATCATGTTCCAAGGAACATCTAATCCTCTGCTTTCTGATTCAGAGCTCCATTTTGTGTAATGCCTGACAATAATGTCAATATTGTGGTCCCATTAAGAACACAGTGGATGCATCTGTGTTCCATGAGTTTAGTTCCTTCTCTGCCAGACTGAAATATCCTAAACTCTACATTTATCCTATTAACATACTGAATCTTATTGCTGACATGAATCTTTGCTTCTTTTTAGAAACTTGTGGTGGAAAACGTTGAAGTTCTGACACAAATGAGGACCAGCTTCGACAAGCCAGACCAGATGGCAGCACTCTTTAAAAGATTATCATGTGGGTAGCTAGCAAGGTCCTACTAAAGATAAATTGTTTTTCACATTTGTCTTTGTGAAAAAAATACAAAAAAAAAAGTTTCTCTCTATTAAGTACAAAGAAGCCACAAAAAAAATGTGTATGAGCTCTTATAAACTGCTGCATCTTCTCAGAATTTTCCAGTTTTCTCACATACAGGCAAAATGAGGTTTCAGTGTTAATTAGCGTGTGGGCATTATAGTAGGGATGAGCTTTGAGCATCTTTTCAGAGATAATGAGACATAGCTATAACGTGCAAACCGTAGCTGTAGAATACAAACCGGGCTTTTTTTTGACACATATTTCCAATTTGATTCCATCACAGTATAAATTATTGCATTCTTTAGAAGGACTTTTACATGTAATTAACATAAGTAATTATTTTTAGCAGAAATAATTATTATAAAGTGACATTTTGGCCTCAAGAAAAGACAGAACTCATGTTGGCATCCAATATTGGCAGCTGGGTGTAATGGGATTCATTCCATGAAGTAGCTAACAGGGTAGTCTTCTGAAAATCCTGTTGTCAGTTCAACTATAAAAACCTGCTTAAGCACTGGTTTTGGCTCTTTAAGGAATGCCACTGTCTCAGTACCTTGCATTTTTCAGTATTGTGTTAAATGTTTTCTCATTTATTGAAGAGTTGTTCACTCGTGTTCTATTTCTTTTCAGCTGTTGACAGTGTTTTGAAGAGAATGACAATTATTGGTGTTATCTTGTCTTTTCGGTCATTGGCACAGGAAGCACTTAGAGATGTAAGAAATAACTGAATATATTCCGGATGATACTCATTGTATTTAATTTGGTGGAATGACAGGGTATTCGCAGCTTCACTATTTAGTAGTGCTACCTCTTAAAAGGTTGGCACGGGAGTACAATGGCAATAGTCATAACTGAACTTTGAATTCCAAGTTGGGGATTTTAACAGTTTTAGTTTGAGCATGTCTCAGTGGATTCTGTATTTAGTAAGTCTTAAAAGCCTTTGTTCCACTTTGTTTGCAAGCAGCTTGCTTTTGTGTTTATTGGGCTTTACTGCCTTAAATCTACAAAGAAATTCCTATGCATAAAATAGAAAAATAAATTTTTAAATGATTAGTAAATCCAGTAAAATAATGGTAGTGTCTAATTGATCAATAACATGGGAAGTATTATTTTGGACATTTTGTGTTTGTGTCTCTTAGGTCTTATCATACCACATTCCTTTCCTTGTAAGTTCCATTGAGGACTTTAAAGATCACATTCCAAGAGAGACTGATATGAAGGTAATGTTCTTTTTGGTATTGTGGCAACTTGATTTGCAGAAAATGTATAGCAGGATATGTGTTGCACAACTCTTGATTCATTTTTAAAGAAACAGTTCTTACAAGTCTGCTCTTGACCAACATGAGGTGCTTGAGGGCCAGAATATATTGTTGTTCCTGAACCTGAAGGTTGCGTTTTCCCACTTGCTCTTGAGGAAGGAAACCACAGTTCTCTTGTGTATGAAGATTCACTAATTAAGAAACATCCTTCTAGTTTTTACAAGTACAAGAACAGTTCACAGTCCATTAAAGTGGGCCTCACAATTTCAGAAGACTCGGTTTAGCAATCTATCTGAAAATGAGTCAGAAGTTGTATAAAAAATATGTTACTGTAATTTCACATGTATGCTGTTTCACTCCAAAATAACAATCAGATACCCTTGGAAACTTGCAATGCTGAAAAACCAAGCATGAATGTTTAATGTCCTAGAAAACATTGAAATTCATACCACAATAGAGGAATTCTGTGGAAAATTAACTTCAAGGATACTGGCTCATGATAAAAATTAGAGCAAAATGATGCAAGTTGCCTTGCATCTTGTCAAGAAAAGCTATTCAGAAATTCTCACCAATAGCTAAAGAGAAAACAATTGATCAGCAAACCATCAGGTTCCATTACTGAACTTGAAGAATCAGGATGCAGAAGAGATTAGAAGGTAAGTTCACTGCTTAGTTTGCTTGATCTTTTCAGGAAGCATTTTACACCCTCTGGTATCAAAGGGCTGCTGAAAAACAGTAATCATTGACGACAGTATTTTACCATTGATGTTTTTAAGTTGGCAATAACAGATCATTTTAAATGTCTCGGTGGATCTCTAAAGACATCACTGAACTCATTTACGTCAGCAGGTACAAGAAAGCGTAGTACTTGCTGCTTCTCTTCTGGAAGTCACTGGAGTAATTGGATAGCAGAAAAACCTATCTACTGCTAAATAAAACCTGGCTCGTGCCACACAGCACCGCCTAGTTGCCTCTGCTTCATGTAATATTTGGCTGCTGGCCTTCTCTGGGTCTGCTGCAGTTTCACTGTGATTCTTAACTATGCCTGTTTCGTATGTGGATTTCTGTCTAGTTTGTAGTGTCTGAAATATATTCTCAGTGCTGTGGTATGTATGGTCCACCGTGCTGGTGTTCACACGATACCAACCATAGATGTCGTGTCTTGTGGTGTGGCATGATGCCACGTAGGCTTGTTGGAGAGTACGTAGCTTGTCTGGATAATGTTGGAGGACTGGGCATGGGAGAAGCAGCCAAACCTGTATAGTCTTGTCTGTAGTGCCTGCTGGGAACTCCGATGTGTGCCACCCCACAACTCTGCCGGAGCTTTGTCCTGAAAACAGCTTGTTGGAAGGGCCAGAAGCGTGCTGTGAGCCTGCGAGCAATTAAGCTGTGTGGAAAATCAGCAACTCATTGTCTGAGCTTTCTCCTTGCCTTGTCACGTACAGCAGTGCAGTTGTAGGCAACAAAGGCTTCTTTTGGGACAATAAGGCAGACTTCTTTGTTTTTCTTAAATGAAGGCACGTCAACAGACAGATCTTTACAAGACTTTGTACAATGGATTGCTACAATTGCCCAGTTGGGCTTGTTTTAGGACATTAAAATATAGAAATTTCCTGTGCACTGAATTTACCAAGCAAAGCATAAATAGCTTTAAAGCTGCTGATGAAATAAATACTTGTCTGTATTTATAGCACTGTGCAAACAATGTTGTATGTTTTTCATGTCAGAACTTGCCCTCAGGTAGCCAGGCTAGAGCACCCAAAAAAGCATAGTCTGCTCAGTATCTCCTACATGCAGGTGACCAACTATATGTAAGAATTTGTGGGCAAAGTGTAAAACTTCTCAAATATTCATGGCAGTAAGACACATTGCTAGCCTTTCCCTTAGTCCTTTGTATTTCTTACAATTCAGCTTTTCACAGAGGTTCATCCAAACTACAGCTTTGGATACTTTGTCCAGAATGTAAATTGGGGAAAGAGAGAACAACCATGTTGAACGTTTGTTAATGGCAGTAAAAGGGACAGCCTGGGACAGGCTAGAAAATTAAATGCATTTCAAGATACTCTTAGCTCCTCCAAGTGTTAGGGCCACTTTGAGTCTCGTTTTTGGCACTTGAAATTACTGGACACTGAATCTTTATCAGATTTGAATGTTGTGACATTTCTGTCTTTCTCTAATATTTCACCAGATTGTGGCTTTTGGCTCTGTCTAAAAATGCCGTATTTGCAGGTGTTAACTGATACTTTAGATCTGGTAGAGAAGATCTGTTAGTTTCTTCTGAACAATGGGAAAAAAAGATGTAGAAACAGCTAATTGGAAGTCATGTTGTTTGCTTTGGAGGTAATGTAGGAAAGTATAAAAGCTTTCTTTGGCTTGACAAAAAGAAATTACAATCTAGCACACAAAGTACTGACCCAGCTGTTCGATGTAGGTTAGAAATAAACAAAAATCTAGAGTCTCTTTATCCTGCTTTAGCCAAGTCTCTGAAATTCCTTAGTGCCCTAAATTAAAATGCATGTTTTAAACATGACAGCAAAACTGTGCTTTGTTTACACAAAAAGCATTCAACATTGTCTTTTTTGTAATTTTCTGTCTTCTGGTTCTCAGGTGGCAATGAATGTATATGAACTGTCATCAGCTGCTGGCTTGCCTTGTGAGATTGATCCTGCCTTGGTCGTAGCACTGTCTTCCCAAAAATCAGGTAAGAAGTTACAACTGAAAAAATACAATTGTTTAAAACAGTAGTAATAATTAGAGGGAGCAAAAAAATAAATGCACCCAGGCATGGAAGTGTTTAAAGCGTGAGGAAGAGACTTTTATGTCTTGTCTCCTTTGTATTCCCTCGATGAATTCCATAAATGGCAAAAAAAATAGGCATTATTTGTGCCTGTTCCCTACTAATGTGTTAGCTTGAGTATCTTTACAACCACATGTGAATTAACTTGTTGACCTAGAAAAGAATAATGAGTAGATGTTGAAGGAGTTTAATAGATAATGGCGAAAACAGCTGTAATTTTAAAAACAATGGAAATAGGATTCTCTTGTGAATGGCCATGGACAAGGTCTGTTCTGTTGTACAGAGCTGTAGCAAGTGTGTGTCACGAAAGGGAGGCTTTAGGAGCTGAAGTGCCAGCTGGATGAATTTCATGACGTTGTGTTACTGGTGTGTTACGCAGGTGTTAACATGGAGCTTACAACAAGGGGAAACATGGTAAAATAAACATCTCAATGTTCTGACGTGTATTGTGCTCCCTCTTAACTGCTTTCAAGCACCACCGTCTAAGCTTTTCCCCTTGGTTTACTCTGGCAAGTTTGAAGACGTGAATTAAGACTCTCTAAGTGCTTTTTGACAATCTTCAGGGTTTTTGTCCCTATCTTCCCTGCTGATCACTTTATTACTTTTTTCCCCTCCGTGCATAATGGCTAGTTAACATTATAATCAGATTGTGAAGATTTAAATGATGCCTAAGCTGTATTTTCTTGATATAATGGTTGTTGTTTTCTGAGGGGAAAATGCAGCTAGTTCCAAGGGGCATTTTAATATTCAAACTTGAGTGTCAAGCACAATTTCTCTGTGTACCTTTAAAAAAAAGTATATTTGTTTTATAGACATTGTATGCATAATATACATAGGTATATATTTGGAAGATACCTACTATTCTGAAATGGCATGTTAAATAGATTATTTTAATTATGATGCAGCTGTGACACGCTTAAGCTGGGTAAGCAAGACAGGGAATTTTCGTAAATCTTCATGATTGATTAGGAATTTGTACTTTAATTCTTACCTTGGCAGTTTGAAGTACAGTGCTTTTAGTAATTCAGTTTGTACAGATACAAGGACTGTATTTCATCAACTGCTGTCTTTTTTTGTTAAACTAATGTGTTGTGTCGCTGCTATTCTGGAAAATGTGAGCTTTTAGTACAAATTAAGGAGAGCACATGTCACCTGCTTATTTACCAAAGGGAGAATGCAAGAGAAGCTCTCCTCGCCTCAGAGCAATAACTGGATATACATCAGCATGTGAAAATAGTATTCTGCTGAGCATGTTCACATCTCAGTTACTAAATGGTTAGAAGTGATGGGATGGCAGCAACTTGCCTTCATGCTTGTAGATTACAAACTGGGCAATTTGAAGCTTCACCCTGAGGCTTTTGACAAGACGTAATAGTCTTCCTTTCCTAGTACACATTGAGTTTGTTGTTGCAGGGTTTAAATTTCAGTTTGGTGAAACATTTTTTTATTTTAAACTACCTGCAGTTGAAAGGAAATCTTGTAAGATGACTTCTTTAATTAAAGAACCTTTGGTTTTGTTTTTAGAAAACATTAGTCCGGAAGAAGAATATAAAATTGCTTGTCTTCTCATGGTCTTCGTGGCAGTCTCCTTGCCGACTTTGGCTAGTAATGTGATGTCTCAGTACAGCCCTGCCATTGAAGGTAATGTAGAGTCAGCTGAATGTTTGCTATGAATTCTTTCTCCCCAATAACCCTGGTAGTATCGTGAATATTTTTGCTTTAAACATTTATTTTGTAGTGAACAAAATCTGAAAATCAGTGAGCCCTAATCTGGGAAAGGTTTTCTGAAAGTTACTTTAAAAAGCATTTACTTAACTCCTTGTTTGATATAACTTCCTATGAAAAATGAGCCTTCTGCTTGAGATTTTAAGAACAGTTCATATACTGCAGGGGGCAATCTCGTCCCAATATGGGGAATTGCTAGAACATACATTCTACATTAATTAGTGTTAGAACTTATTATATAATCATATAGATATTTTAGTAATCTCTACATTGGCTCTGGGCCACTCATTCAAGGTGTCTTTTCTGTATTACTAAGCAGAAAATTTTGCAAGTGTAAGAGAATTTAGACAGTGTAAGCTATGAACAGAATACGCAGTAGGTCAACTTTATTATTAAAAAAAAAAAGTGCCTCAAGGAAATTCTTTCCATGTAATACACAAAAAACCCTTCTCTTTCAGACAAAATTCAATTGAAAAAAAACACCAAAAACAACTGACAAAACTGTTTCAACACACAAAAGTCACCTTTCAGCTGTTCAAGCTATTTTCTTTATGATGTGTAGCATGGCTCACAAAAGTGAACATCTTTATTCTGCATCAGTTTACTGGGTACAGCATGTTTTTTTCTATTCTTCTTAGAGGTTGCATTATTTTTAATCTGGTCAAAATTTAATTCACAAGGAATGTCTAAACTGACACCTGAAAATTTAAAGTACTAGGAGAAGACTAAAATTTCTAAAAGTTTTTGTATCACAGCAGTATGGAGAGCATATTTTTTGAGAGACAGAAATGTGTTGATTTAAATTGGATTAATCAATGTTTTCTTCAGTTTTGAGTAATTAGGGATTTCTTAACTCCAGTTTAATTTTAAAAAGATCGTGTAGCCTTTTGCCAGTTGTGGAAAAGCTGAATAAATCTCTGATGCAACAAGTAGAATTTGATCATTGATTTGAAAAGTTAGGAATTTTAAAGTTAGCAGCTTTTTCTGATGAGTAGGGAGAACAGACTGTAACCCTCACAATTGTTTGGTGTTGTCTGCACTGTAATAGTGTTTCTATGGCTTTTTGCAAGTATTTTTGAAGTCATGATGGCTGAATGAAAATCTCTGAATATACCCAAGAGCAGGGAATGAATATCAGATATGATTGGTGAGGGTCATGTATAGAAACTTCCTTGTTGAAGGACAATCAGGTTCGGTCCAAGTGAACTTACTTATCTGTGTTTAAGAGCACATCTCTTAAATGATACTTGTTTATAGTTCTGTAAAAGAAACCCTCTGGAAGCACCTTCTGCTACAAGTTTCTCCTTCGAAAGTATCTTACCTACTGCAGCCTCGAAACTTACATTGCCTGGCAGGGGCACGGTACTAAAAGTTTTTAATTGCAGAGTGTCAGGGGTTGGAAGGGATCTCAAAAGATCATCTAGTCCAACCCCCTGCCAGAGCAGGATCACCTACAGTAGATCGCACAGGAACGTGTCCAGGTGGGTTTTGAATGTCTCCAGAGAAGGAGAGTCCACAACCTCTCTGGGCAGCCTGTGCCAGGGCTCTTCACCTGCACAGTGAACAAGTTGTTTTCCAAATGATTTTGTGCAACCTCCTGTGTTCCAGCTTGTGCCCCCTGCCCCTTGTCCTGTCATTGGACATCACTGAGAAGAGCCTGGCCCTGTCCTCCTGACTCTCACCCTTTACATATTTATAAACATTCATGAGGTCACCCCTCAGCCTCCTCTTCTCCAAGCTAAAGAGACTCAGCTCCTTCAGCCTTTCCTCCTAAGGGAGATGTTCCACTCCCTTCATCATCTTTGTGGCTTTTGCGCTGGACTCTCTCCAGCAGTTCCCTGTCCTTGAACTGAGGGGCCCAGAACTGGACACAATATTCCAGATGTGGCCTCACCAGGGCAGAGTAGAGGAGGAGAACTTCTCTCGATCTACTAGCCACCCTCCTTCTAATACACCCCAGGATGCCATTGGCCTTCTTGGTCCCGAGGGCACACTGCTGGCTCATGGCCATCCTGCTGCCTACCAGGACCCCCAGGTCCTTTTCCCCTACGCTGCTCGATGATTTAATGGTGATTATTTTCTCACATTCAACCCTCTGTAAATTTATTTCTAATAATGTGGCTCAGGCTCACTAGAGGTTCTCCAGCAGGTTAGAACTCATGCAGGTTTGCCTTACTCAGACTTCACTCTCAATTTTAAGGACCTTGTTAGTCTTCAGTCCTTCAGCAGCCTGAAGCAATAGATAACTTTATCTTCTGCCTGTTTTGTAGCTTAAATATTCCAGTTTCTGTGATTTTCACTTATATTCAGTAACTCTTAACATGAATTCAGACAAAGTCTGTTTCAAAGTGGGTTCTGAAGGTGTGTACAGTTAATAAGATCTTGTGAAACTGCAACTGGAGAGAAGTTACATCTAGAACTCAAATAAGCCCGTATTAGGAGTTGCTTCTGATTTTATGAGATTTGACTTCTGTATTATGTCTTTCTTCACTGAGTGGACTCTTTTTTATTGAGAGGAAAGGAGTCTGGCAAAAGGAATATGTAAAATATGTTCACTCTACAAAAATAACTGAACAAACAGAATAGACCTTGTCAGTCCTGCTTTCCTTGCATAATATTACTGTTTCCTGTGTTCTGCCCTTATTGTAGAACATCTGGCTTTAGACGCTTAATATAGATGCTGTTTTCAGAACGAGAACTTAATAAATGCTGCATTTTTTATGAAGTAAATTCCCTGGATAAATCCTGAATTTAGCCATAAACAAGTGGCAGATTTGAAGAAGTTTCAGTTTTCTAATCTGGCAAGATGTACCTCCTGAATACAGGCAGTTCTTGCACAGCTTTAGTAATGTGTGCATTCTCTCTGCCTACTTCAAGATCAAGCCTGTTTCTTCTACTAGCTTCAGACAAAGGCTCACATTCTAATAGACCTTTGCTTTTGTTCCCAGTAAGAAATCTGCACTGCTAGTCAAATATCAGGCTAGAGGACTAATTTGTCGTCTAGAGGCTAGAATAAAAGAGTAGTCTGCAGAAAACACAACGTTTTCTATAATACTTGAAACCTGTTGCAGAGTGGAAGACAATTCATCAGCTGAATTCCCTTGCTGATGTTTTTTCTATAGTCTCTGAAGCCTAAAAATGAAGTCACTTCAAAAAATTGAGCCACTTCAAAAACAAATATAAACTTAAATCAGCAGAATTAAGCAGAACAGATGTTCTTGACTGAGGTTCAAGGAAAATTGTGTTCTTTTTTGGACTTAAAAAAATGGAATTAAAAAGTAGGAGGAGTAGAGTTATCAACTGGTGGAGATCCACAGGGGTCTTTTATTGGACTTACTAGTAAGCATATTCATACACCACCCAGAAGGAGGGTGGAGCGTGAGGGAGAAAATTGTCATATTGTGAAGTTATTGAGGATATTAGAGGAGTAAAGAGCTGCAGATAGGTACTATGACACTGAGGAAATTGTGCAATAAAATGTCAGACAAAATTCATTCTAAGATCAGTGATATGCATGGTGTAGTGGTATTTTTTTCTCCCGTGGAGTGGTGGGGTCTAGCTGACCTCACTATTCAGCATGACCTTGGAATTACAATAAATGACTGATGCTAAAAAGTGAGCTCAGTGCTCAGCAACGGTCAAAACGAACTGATAAGAATCAGTGGTGTTTGCATGCTTCTTAACTCCTCCAGAGACCTCCTCCTTTTCCTAGGCTAGCACTTCCCCGAGATTTTTGCCCAGGTGTCAATTTTGTTTTAAAGTGGTAGATTTTACTTAATTTGCCTGGAAGAGATTTCAGGCTTACTGAGAAGCAGGACTTCTGCTTTCTTTGAAAACTAGTGTCATTTCATCACCTTTCAGGCCTCTGAAGCCTGGGTGAATTCTAGGCAAGATACTATGTAGAGCTTTTAGCAATTTGAAAATTATCTTCTTGAATTCCTGTAGATCTCTTGGGTGAATGCTTGTCTGGGCATGACAACTTTTTCATTTACACAGAGGGTAGAAAAATAGCCGATTAGCTTGGAAAAGTCCTGCTCGCACATGTCTCTTTAGCTTAGTCAAGTGGTAATACTCTCAAGTTTTGTAGAAGCTCAATAAACTTCAAATATATTAATTTTTTCCTTATTTCTAAAAGCCACAGGGATCTCAGTCAGATTGGGACCATTACAGCATTCCGAAGGGAGATCTGTACTCCTGGCGGCTTTCCTGACAATAAATTCCAAGTCCCTGTACTTTGCTCACGTGACGTGAGATGCTAAATGTTGAGCTTTCATTGTGACAAGCATGTTTACTCTTTGGTGATACTTTTCAAAAGAATACTGTCATTTCCAAACATGATGCTGAGCTAATTTGTGTATGTTTTTGTTTAGGGCATTGCAACAACATTCATTGCTTGGCAAAAGCTATCAACCAGATTGCTGCAGCCTTATTTACCATCCACAAGGGAAGCATTGAAGACCGTCTTAAAGAGTTTTTGGCTGTACGTATAATGTCATTTCTAGAGCTAGCTCCTCTAAAAAGTGGGGTGCTCTCATCCCTTAATGCCCCTCCTTCTGTTTTCATACTTAGTCTAGCTTGTGCAGTGCTGTCATTAAATGATCAATGTGTTTGTCATTGCAAGTGTTACCTTTACAGCACCAATCAGCCACAACTAATCTTAATCGTAAGGGCACACTATAAAGATTTTGGTTAGCAAGGATAAGTATTGATTAACTAACATTTATTCCAGTAGCAGTGTTGCTTCAGAATGCTTTAGTTTCCTGCGGTCATAGATTGCAGAGAAACCAAAGTCATTGTGTAATACAGGGTTGCTTTGGATTAGGAGAAAATCAGGTGCGGGTAACTTTTTGAAGTCTAGCAAGATATTAAAATGCCTATCTTACCAAGAAAAATATCTATTGACTTTGGGAAGTATTTTCAAATTCAGATGGAAAATGGAATATTAATTTGAGATGCAATGTGACTGATTTCATCAAATCTGATTTTGGTGCACAAGAGGGAAAATCATATTGTTAATCTGTAACTAGATTAAATTCAGTAGTAGTCCTTCGGCAATATGCAGCTGTGTACGATGTTGAAAAGTAACAGTAGCAAATCAATCCAAGTGTCATATTTTTTTTTCCAGTGTAGTCTTTGATATTTTAGCACATTTTAGTGTTGTGTGGCCCTTGGCTGGAAAAATAAATGTGCAGTGCGTATAAAATCCAAATTCTGTCCAACAGATTTTTTCCCATGATGTGTTGGGCTTTTTAGTTTATTTTGCCTTTTCAAGGAAGGGAACTCCAGAGTGACTTTGGAATTTTACCTTTTGACATGCCTGTCTTTAAACAGTAGCTGGCTGGTAACGGTATGTTACAGGGATATTTGGGGAGAGACGTTTTTACGCTTCAGAGCAGGTTGAAGATCAAAGCTTTTGAAATCCCTAGTGATGCTTAGAAAAAAATCCAAAGCCCTTAGGTGGTGGTGATGCATTTTAAATATATTTTGCCTGAGTAGAAATAGAATTTTTGAAGTGGCTCTTAATTAGCCAAGTCTTGAAGGGGAACTAAAGGCTAAAATGGCAGCCTCACTTTAATTTTTAAAAATTTGTGCTGTTTTTGAGTGATTCTTAATTTTTTTTTTTTGTTGTTCAACCTTGCAATATCAGAAAATACCTCTTCCCCTCTTAATTTAGGTGCCTTACAAACTTATGAGGCTGAGTGGACTAGAAGTCCATAGAATAATTTTTTTTCCCCTCCTTAAAAGGATCTTTCATTTCTGGAATTTCGTTGCATTTTGTAAAACAGAAAACAAAAACAAAAACCAAAAAACAACCCTTTGGCCGTTGACCTTGTCTAATGCAACTGCTGGCTGTAAAAGATGAAAGACAAGTGGTTGTGTCGAGTTGCATACATTTGACAAGTGAAGGAAACCAGTATAGTTTCATGTGATAAAACCACTTTTGGTATGAGGTTTACATTTTTTTCAGTGTTTATGAACTGGTTTCAGACCACTGCTTTTACTGCACAGATCATGACATGATGGTTCAGGTATTTTGATAATCTTTCTTTTCTAACACCTTTTACATATCACTTACTGCTGGTCTGAAAGAAAAACATTTTTCTTAAGAAGAGAATGTACTGCTGAGGATGATGTGCTTTCCTGACAGAATTAAATCTCAAAAAAACTGACTAGGTTAATTAATCCTGGTGAGTGTGTGCTACAATTTTTTTTAAGTACGCACATTCACTTTATATTAAAATGGATTAATGACGCAATTTGTTCAAGAGAAATCTTGATTTAGGTTTTAAAGTTAACATTCTAAGTTAAAATCAATTTGTGGTAAATATGTGGTTTAGGCATATTGCTATTGCTTAGTGTGAGGTGTAAGTGATGATTATATATCTGAAAATTGAGAAGAGGTGGGGTTTTGTCAAATTTCTGTAAGGCATCTGAACATGGGTTTTCAGTGCATCTGCAAATTAAGTATTTTACTGCATGCTATTATCCTGAGCTTGTAAATGCCTGCGTACTTGTTACAAGTTTCTAGGATGTTATTTAAAACTAGTATTGTAGAGTTGCTCGTGCTGTTGAGGAGTTATTCGTTTACATTTAGAATGACATTTCTTCAGCTAAAAGTATAGTTTAGGAAGTAAAACTTATTTTGTCCTTCTATTGCAAAATGGGTATAGCATCAAACAACAAAAACTTCAGTCATTTTATATCTTACTGAAATGCAGTAAGTTTCTGTGCATTTTGGGAAGGACTGAGAAAATGAGACTTTGATCCCATGGAAGTTCTGTCATTAATTTCAGTTGACTTTATAATGGTCAACCAATGATTACAACAAAATGTTCTTTGCAGTAAAGTAATTCATTTTTTTGTATTAAAATAGCACATGCTGCTTATTAAACACTACTAGCAATAAACAATAATTACTCACTGAGATTGAAGCCCAGAGGTGATTCCTGTGTTCAGGATTACTTCCTTTCCTTTGTAGCTATTTGTACACTGTGGTGATTCCTTCGGAATCTAGTAGAAGTCAATCAATGCATTGTTTTATTTATTGCTTTGAAATACTCATTTTTATGTAGCTTGCATCGTCAAGTCTACTGAAGATTGGCCAGGAGACGGACAAAACTACTACAAGGAACAGAGAATCTGTTTACCTACTACTAGACATGGTAAGCTTTTGTCACTTACACGTTGTTAACTTCATGGGTTCCACAGTGCATCATCCATCAAGGGAGCTTTGCAAGTCGCCTTATGTGTCATAGCTCATCAACCAGTGGAAATAATCTTTTTTCGTCGTTCTTCCTGGCATTCTAACGTTGGAAAATAATTTTTTCATTCCCCAGCACACACATTTTTACAAACATGCTGTGTTGCCTGGAACATTGTATCGCATTGTTCAGAGTGCTTTCACTGATCATTTAGTGCATACAACTTAAAATGAAATTTCACGTTAAAGAAGTGCTGCTCAGAGTGCATATGAGAAAATCCTTTCTGCTCAGAGGTTTTCCTTTCAAAGTATTTTTGTTCTTTTGGAAGTGCTAGGAATGCTCTCTCACAATAGATACAAGAAAGCTAAGATACAAGAAAGCTAAATCACTAGCTAAATCACTAGAAGTGGTGAGTTTATAGCAACGTGTTTCTCCCCGACATTTAAACTTTTGTATTATTTCTTCAGGGTGTGAAATATGTGTGTGTTGCAGACCAGATTAGCAGCAGCAGGCAGTAGAAGGTGTTCTGCAAAACCTTTTCTTTCTGGTATTTTTCAGATTGTGCAGGAGTCTCCATTCCTGACGATGGATCTCTTGGAGTCTTGTTTCCCTTACGTCTTGCTGAGAAACGCGTACCACGCCGTCTACAAACAAAGCGTCACATCCTCTGCCTAAGTATCTACTTGCTGGAGATAAGACATAGCACGCATCTATGTGGCCTCAGTTTTACCTGTAAACTGTGGAGCTATTTTACTTTATGGCCTGATGAACAGTTTTGTGGATTATAAACTTTTTCCATAAAGTTGTATTTCTGATCAGTGGTTTCTTAATATGGTTGTACTACAATATAAGCTTGGTTGATTTTAGGTTGCACATTCATGGAAAATCTTATTTCTCATTTCTTCCTTTTTTTTTCTTTTTTTTTTTACTTTTAGAGCATCAGTTATGTTTAAAAAATACTACTTCTGCTATATGTTTTTTGATATTGATCATGCAAACCAGAAATTGCTTGTTTATTTCCCAGAAGAAAAATGTATTTAGTGATTATTTTAGATAGTGTAGCTTTCATCTGTGTGTAAATTATTTCATATAGGGAGAGTTATAATCTTGTACCTATTGTTCTTATTGAAAACAAATATTGGATGTGCATTTCTGTGAAGTAATTACAGCATTTCTAGTTTTATTTTGAAACATTCACCAATCTACGTACTATGACACTATCTAACATTAAAAATGTTATAAGACTGCTTATCCTCCAGACAGTGATCCTCTCCCGATACTCTTAAACAACAGCCAGTAGTGTTGTTTGTATAAAGCATAGTGGAAATTTTTTTTAAACTAACTTCTGTGGTGCCCTGTTGGCATTAACACTACCATTGTACCCTGCTGTATAATAAACATTCTTACACATTTATCACATGTTGATAAAATGTTAGCCCTTAACCACTTTTTATATGTTTTAAATTTTTGAAATTCAAGTGTACCTTCCATAACATACAATAAACACTAGACTGTATTATCTGTAGGTGAATTATTTTTAATATAAATGTTATCTTAGTATTTTAAGCTTAAACTGTGCTGTTGTGCATTGATTTACATCTCACAGTTCATTAAATATCAATCCTTAGAGCTTTTATGTGAAGACTTCTTTTAATCCTTCACCTTTTGGCTTCTGCGATAGTGAACCTTGTAAAAAGTTGGAAGAAGGAATTAAAAACAATGTAAAAAGAGTCAGTTCAGTGCTATTATCCTTTAAATCTTAATGCTACATAATAAAGCGAGAAAAACATTTATCTTGTACATAGCAGCCAGTCATACCCATAGAAATAAGTCTATTGTTAAAGTTTAAAACTTTAAATAATCAGGAAACAGGAGAGTGTTGCTAAAACAGTAACATCAGACATTACTGAGACAGATGCATAATGGGCCTTTTTTATCAGTCGTGCAAATTGGCATGCAGGATAGCATTGGCTCATTTAGCCTGAAAGCTGACCAGATGGTTGTGCTCTTTAATCCACAGCGTATAAAAGCTATGTGTGTTTCTCAACAGGCTCTGGACATTGTATAGAGCCCCTGTTCTTGATGCAACTTATGTGCATGCTGGTAACTTTTTCTATTATGAAAGAGCTGTTGTGTGCTCAGTTACAATAGCTTCCTCTGTCCAGAGGAAAAAAATACTGGAATAAAATTGTCCTAAGGAAATAAGACAGTACATCTATATTTTTCCTACTTATGCATTTTATGTTATAACCGTGGAACTGTTTTTAAATTGATGATTTAGTACCGTAGCAAATAGGTTTGTTCATAAAGAAGTGAAGTCGAATGCAAGACTTGGAGATCTGTTCTGTGATATTTATAACCTAATACATTCAAATGTCTTGATTTAAATTAAGAGTTTGATTGTAACGTAGCCTTTTGTGGAAAAATAATGCCTCTTTTCAAGACCAACTCTTGAAAAACTCAAGTTTAAGACATCCTACTTCGTGTCTTTAATCTTTTTAAGTACAAAGCAATCGTATTTGGTCGTTTACCTCGGATCCCTGACAGCTTTCCGCTGTCTGAGGTGTTAGTGAACTAAGCCTAGAAAACAGGTAATCTCTTACAAATAGATAACGAGTGCAGAATCTCTGCAAGAAGCTGCTTCTGAGGTGGTCAGAATAGATTTAGTCGTGAACCTTTTAGACTCACTGGTTTCTGTGGGAGCCTGTACATGATGGTGCTGTGCTGTCACAGCACACAAACACCTGAGTGATGGTGCCTTTTAAACTACCCTTCCTGCAAGAACTCAGAGCAAGCTCAGAACCAAACCAACGAATGTGAAAATTGGGGAAGGATTACCTGGACTCATCATGTATCGGCTGGATTGTGGAGGGGATTTCAGGTGGGGGGGTTGTTCTTGCTTGCTGTATTGCTGTTATTTGTGGTCTCAGCTGAGCTACCACAAAGCTCTTTAGAGTTCAGGCTGCTTGTGGAAGGCAGAGCACAGCAAATATAGTCCTCAAGGCAAGCTGTGTCCATCTCCTACACAAACCGTAATAAACCCGTCAAACAGAGTTTGCTGGGGATTAAGGTGGAGAAAGAATTCTCCCTCTGGAGCTGGCAACATCATGTCCACCACTTAGTAAGTTCAACTGTTGACATTGTGTATTGAGTCATCTCAGGTGGCCTTTTGTGCGTTTCCAGAAGTGTTTGTAATTCCTGGAGCATGAAGCACAGGCAGCTGAACTCTAGTCCCATATGGAGCCAGTTTGGATCAAATGTCTAAGTCGTGGGGGAGGACTCTGCCTCATGCAAGAGAGAGAGAGAGAGAGCAAGAATGTCCTGTTGCTGCCCAGAAAACTTTTTTTAAAAAAATAGAAATTCTTTCCAAGACAGAAGGTTACCATTGAAAATAATGGCTACTATTTAACCTTTTTTGCTGTAGCAATTTTCTACATAGGAAAAGGAACTGGTAACCAAGCTGGCTCTTGGAGGATACTGTTTTGATGTGCTGGAGAACAGCATTCTCCCCAAAAAAATGTTAAAATGAGGCTGGTGATCTGAGGAAAGACACGAGCCCTGTTCAGTGGGTCATCATGGGCTTGTATGACTTCAGAGCTTATTCATGCCAGAGTCAGGAATTCTCAGCAATAAGTAGATATTCCTTGCCTCTAAACTGTGCTTTTGCCAGAAGTTTCCCTGGTCCTGTGATTCATACTAAGGAGTGAATGTTCGATTACTTACCAGTAACTATTATAAATTCTGTAAGACTTGAGTATGGCTGTAACTTTATTTTGGTGAATCGCTCCCATCAAGCTGAACCAAACTCAAAGCTGGATTTTCAGGTGTTAGTTAATTATCCTGTTGAATCAATAAAAGAGTTTCTTAGACATAGGCTTCAAATTGTTTTCATGTTCAAATTCAAGCCTCTTTTAACTCCATGATACATTTTAGATGCTATAGAAGTCATTTATTTTAACTGTATTTGCTACTAAACTTGGCTGATAAAGACTGAATGAAACAAGGAAACTGCTTTCATTGCAATCCTCTGGCTTGCTCTGGAACACTGAATTGGCTGGCTGTGCAAAGCAAGGCAATTTACGTGTCACCTGCACGTTTGATTTGTTTTTGTCGGTGAGCACCACTGTTTTTAGTGTTGTCAACCAGTTTTCAAACCAAAGTTCTGCCTGTTTTATCATTTTTACGATAAAGGTGAATCTTTCCCTGAAATGACAGAAGATTTTTATTTGAATGGACCGCTCCTTCTATGCTTTTGCTATTTGTTGCATTATAAAGTCTGTAAATATTTGTACTAATACATAACAAAATTGAAATGGCCCCCTGACCTGCGTCCAAAGCCATATCTAGTTTGCTATTAATCACGCTGTTTCTAGTACTACTAGGTCAGAATGACCCACTCGCTGGTATAGTGTCAGTGTGTCTCGCACAACTCAGTAATAGAAAATGTTGGTATTAACATCAGAATGAAAAGTGTATGCTGACCTTACCATGAAGTAAGGAGATGTAAATAGTTTCTTGCGTAGAGTTCAAGTCTCTCAACTTTTTTGTGATAATAGTAATCTTAAAAAGTGCCTTCTTGCAAGTAATGAAGGTAAATAATAAAAAATTTTATTGACACCTGTATGAGTATGGAAGCGAGCTGCAAAGCTGAATGTTTAAAACCCTAGTAATTCCAGTTGATTGTCTCTCAAAAACATAATTTCCTGTCTTGTCAGTGCTCTCTTCAGGTTGTGACTAGAAGATGGGGAAGGCATTATCACAGGTTACCTGCACGCTCCACTGCTCTTCCCTCCCCTGCCCTTGTCATTAGCTTTTGAGCTCAGCTAAGTCTGAGGTAAGCTTGATCCACAGCCAGTGCAGAGAACAGAGGACTTGCATTTGACAAGAGAACTGTAATTTCTAAATACATATTAAACTATAACTTTTTAAGACGAGCAAAGACACACTAGCAACAAAGAAACCGTTCCTTGCATAGACATACGAAGCGAAGTAAAAACAAGAATGCTCTGTAAATTAACGTTATGAATGATGGTGATATGTAAGAGGAGTGAAAAGGGCGGTTAGAGAGGCATTGAAAGTGGTGAGCACGGAGTGCTCTGAGAAGTTGGGAGAGATGCTCAGTGAGTCCGAGTCCGTTTGGTAACTGAAGTTTTATTTGATATTTCATGGATTAAATCTAGATTGTATCTCATAGACTTCAGAATTCCGACTGAGGTGGCATCTGTTTTCCACTCTGTACCTGAAGGAAACTTGCCCACCTTTAGGATCATTTGTAAATAAAGGGTGCTCGAAAGTGTAAAACTTCACAGCTTAGTATGAGCACGTGTTTGCCAAGACCAAGTCAGTGGAACTGGATAAGACCATCTCCCATACACAGTGAAACACTAAGGATGGTCTGCGCTGTTTGGATTTAGATCCATTTATGTCATTAAAGTGGAAGCTGAGGGGAGTGATGATTTGTGTTAGAATGAGATCAGGTAAGTGAAGCGCCTCGTGTCAGCAGTTTATTATTTTGACTAACAAAGCACTTCAAAGGGCCAAAAAGCAGGTGACAAAATGGGCTGAGCCTGTTACACTTGACTTAGAAGTCACTTTATTAGGGGAATAATCACACTGCTATTTTTGTAATGATTTTTGTTTGAATGCCAAAAAAATATGTGAACTTTTATCTAGTAAAAGCTCAGCGATTGACCTTAGCGACAAGACAGTAATAATGCGTTTGAATTTTATCATAAAATACTATTTGTTTGCTGGCTAATCTCTAGTGGCACAGGCATCATTCAAAAGTGGTCACAATCATTTGCTAAGGGGTGTGTGGAATCAGAGTTCATTTGAGTTTAAATATGTCTCTTTAGGCAGTGGAAACAGACACCGTCCTGGGGATTTTTGTTGTCCAAGCTGATACTTAGCCTAGTTGCAGTAGGTATCGGATGCCTTTCAAGAAGCATCCTGGAGCATTTCAAACCAGCATCAACTTGGAGCTTCTCAAAATCCCAGTTACTGGCAGAAGATCCAAGCAGCATAAAAAGAGAAGTTGCAAATCAATATTGTCATTTTGCATGTAGGTGATGGGGACGGAGAACAGCGAGTGAGGACACAGCCTCTGGCGTAACATTGGGGTGCACTGACCTCAGCTTCTAGCTGTTAAGCACTCGGTGACCCTCCTGTGAAGGGGGAGAATGAAATCAAAGCCAGCAATAACCACTGAAGACAATTTTAAAAATACCATATATGCTGTTTGAGTGAAGTGAGACGGGGCTGGTAGTTTGCAGAAGCACTTGAGCCGAGATGCGGAGCAGAGGAAACCCTGCTGCCTTCTCCCTAAGGAAAACTACCAATAAAAAATCCTGTAGTATTGGAAAATATCTTTTTCTAAAGTTGTATTCTAATGATTTCAGTATGATGACTGCCAGCCCTACAAACAGAGCGATGGGTTCATCAGATATTTAATTACTTTGTGAGCAGGTAAAATGCAAAAATTTTTTTAAGTCACAAAACCTTGATCAGATTTATCCCTGTGCAGTTAAACTGGCAAATATGTCTGTGTATGCTCATGAGCTATACTGCTCAAAAAGGATTTGGTTTTCCAATTTTAGCAAGCAAGCCTGTGGCTTCAGGGAGAGGAAAAGAGCAGCATTGTTGCAAGAACAGTCTATAAATGTGGGGAAAAAAATAACAGCAACCCTAGCCTGAGAAAAGATTGTTGGGAGGTGAGTTTTATGGATCTTGTGAAAGCCAATACTAGGGGAGGGACAGTGAAATGGCCACACTTTAAACCTATAAATATTTTTCTGGAAAAATGCCACTAGCTTTTTCCCTTGGTGTTAGTTGAGCTGTGGAAGTTTGTTGAGTAGAGATGTAAAGCAGCTTTACAATATTTAGTTCTCAAGACTGTCAACCCACTGTCTAACTTGTTATTATTTCTTAATTAAAAAACATTCCTAATATCATCAGGGAACTGGAGGAAAATAAACATGCTGATAATTTCCTGGGCATAATTTTTATTCTGCCACAGTTCAAGTGTGTGTGGGATTAAGAACTATGATCCAGAAGTCCCAAAGTTCCCAAAATATCACCTAGATAATTTTTGGGGGGAGGAAGGGGAAGAGCTTTAGCATGGCCTGGTGCATACTTTGAAGTCACTGTAAATCTGTGGACATACTGAACTCTGTGGACTGCTGCAAAGGGCTGAAAGATTTGGTAAGACGGAAAAGAGTTCTGCAGAAAAAGATTTTTGAAGAGTCTGGACACTTACTTTAGGCTAGACTGTGGATTATGCTAGCGTGCAATGGCTTCACGCTTTAGTGACATTGAGGCATTTGTGCTTATAGCCCACCAGCTCTTCCTTAATTTTGTGAATCTTTATAAACCTATTTTCTACTCTACTATTTCTCAGAAGTAAAAAGAAAAGTGGCAAAACATCCTCGCCAAGTCACAGCAGCAGCTGCAGCCTTGGCAACTTTGCCCAATTTTAAGGCATTTCGGTAAATCAGAAATGGGACAAGAAAATGAGTCGTGAAGTTAAGCAGAAGCATTGAGGAGCTCCTCATCTGGCAAGCGTGGTCAGCCGTGTGTGATTACTGCTCTAAAGGGTCTGATGGGGCAAGGGAGCAATCGAGATGTACACGAAGCACCCAGGAATCTTAACCAGGTAGAGGTAAGAGCTTCACGTGTGAGTTGACTCCTTGAAATTGTTTTTACACGATCAGATTCCGTAGGTTTTAGCTTCCTAGAGCATCTGCTGTTGGTGTGGCTTGCAGGTGTGTTGGTAAAAGCTCTCAGGAAAGGCAATGGTTTCTCCTCCTAAATTTGCTGAGGTTCCCATACAGAGCCCTTTCTGATCCCACCAGTAACCACTAAAAACATGAGTAAAATACACAAAAACTATTTATAAGTAACACTTGATCCTAGGGCATGTCAAACCCAATTAACTGCCACAGAAATCAGTGGTGACTCTAAGTTTCAGCACCTGGCGATATTAGGCTGTTACTGTAAAGCTCAACTATTTGTGCAGGGCTTATTTTTAGACACGGGTGTGATTTTGGTACTTAATACTCCTGGGCTCTGCTAATAAATCTGGGTAAGCGGGAGCAGAGGCAGACACGGGCTGTGCAACCGGAGAGGCTGTAAATCTGAAATAGTAAATTTATGGTTTAACAAAATTAAATTCTGAGTGGTTATGGCCTTTAAGCTAGGCATCTCAAATTATTTCTGCAGGGGCCAGACTAGAAATGCTGCATAATGTTATATGGTATTGTAGAGCTTTGCAGGGTTGTTTGGTTGGGATTTTTTTGCCTTAAATGCTCCATCTGGAGGCGATTATAACTCAGAGAGGGTTTGCTGGATCCTGTTGTGTCTCTAGTATAGACCACAGTGGGAGAGAAGGATGTATTTTTCACTATCTGCATGGTCATCGTTAATAGCATATATAGCAATTTGCTGCATTAGAATAATAAACTGAAAGCATATTTATGGTGAACATTCTGTTTTGAATGTGATCACAGGCTTTAGGCAATTTACTCACAAAGAAGAGAATTGCAGTGGACATGACACCTTAGATTATTTAAAAGATTTAGAACAATAAAAAACTCGCTGGCATTAATTTTAAATTTTGTGCAAAGGTCACAAATTTGCGCAGCTACAGGTTATCAATAAACAGCATTTTTTGCCTCTGAAACTAAGTTGTGCTCTCCCAAATGGAAAGAGGCAAGTGCCATACGTTGCCTTACTTAAATGTGCACTTCATGTGTGCTAAACCAAGCGATGAGCAAAGTTGTGGACATCGTAATTCCAGCTAAAGAAGAAACAGGAGTAGTTCCACTGGGATCTCTTGTGCTTGGATTTGCGCTTTTATGCTTAAAATGAGCCAGGAGGACTGTCAGAGGAGGACCGCAAAGACAGGTGAGGAAGTTCAGCTTTTTGTCTTCTGCTGTAAGTCCCTTCAGCGTGGCCAACTGCTGTGAAAAGCACATACCGCTTGCAATAAGTCTGGCTGTGCTTTTCTGCACAAGTTCCAATGTCCAGGTGGAAAACCAGCATTGCAGGCAGCAAACCTCAGCATTGAGAAGCTGTAAACCCTGACATGGCCACAAAAATCTGGAAAAATCCCAAGCAGCAAACAAATTCACCCCACAAAATGCGACTGCTATGGGGGATGTCTATGTCGATAGACTGAAAGCCTATAATGGGCAATATGAAACAGAATTGCTGTTGGCATGATTTTGTCTTTGAAAGGCATATTAGTTGGTCGTCTTGATGTTTAAAGCAGCGTATTTTCCTAGCCATACTGTTAATTTTACCAGTAACATAGGATGCAAAACACTGGGTGAATAGTTTGGTTCTTTGGATTTTTTTGCCGGGACCTCAGAATGACAGGTAATGTGAACAAATATTAATATGAAAAAATTTATTCTAGGAGACATGCAGACCCTGAGGGCACGGGATAGTTAATAATGAGCTGTCTAATAAAAACAGCCTGAAAATTACAAATCTGAAAGGCTGCATTAAAAGAACCTTTTCTTCTTCCTCACTACTTCCAAGTCATCCATAGAGAAGCTTGGAAGATTATTAAAATAACTTAATAGTCCCCCGTGTTTTGTCTACCTGAGGGAGCTAAAACAAGACCCTGGCTGGAACAGGAAATGTACAATAAATCCCATTTTTATGACTCTATAAGTCAATGATTTTATGGTTTTAGTAACAGCTGTGTAAGAAGTATTTTAGGGTTGTGTTTTTAGTGAGTTTCTTGGTTGCTTTTGGTTTGTGGTTTTGTGTTTGTTTTTTTTTAAGGCAGTGTATATAAGCAAGTTAAATTGCATGTAATCCTGAGAGTGCCGTAGAAAGGTTCAGGAAAACAAATACCTGTTCTGAAGAAATATTTTTCTCTCTGTTATTTTTCTTCTCTAGGAACAGCCTGAATAGACATGGTCAGTTGGAAAGCAGAACATAAAACATAGTGCCTGGTTCCTAAAGAGCAGCCCTCTGGGCATGTGGACAGCATGAACCAGTAAGATGATGAGCTCCCATCTTCCCTGAACACTGTCACATGTTGCTCTTCAGAAGGG
>NW_009709059.1:68227-72429 GCF_000703405.1 Apaloderma vittatum
CGTGCAAACTGAAAGGGAAAAGGTGACTTACAGTAATGTCACCTAGAACTCAGGGCCTCATGCAAGCTTTTCCCTAAAGTGCTAGTGGAGTTTATGGTACGGAAAATGTAAATATGCCATGCAACATGAGCCCTTCATCATCAGGTCAGTTGTTAGACCAGAAAAATGACATGCTTGTTCTGCATTTTTTTTCCTGATCTTTTCTCTAATTGTCCCTTTCTAAATTTCCCCTTTTCCTTGTTCATTTTAGACGTGTACTCATTTCTCAACCGGTCATAACAGCTGTGTAGTTATATGCATCCACAGTATCTGCTTAATATCATTCCTCTTAGAAGTGTAAATACAGATTTGTTGAGCTGCTAAACTCTGCCCCAAGTAAGAGTAGATGCCACCTGGTTTGAGCTGGGCTTTTGTCTTCCCTGTGCCTCCTCTGGGCTAGCAACACCCCCTGCCTCAGAGAGGGAATTCTGCTGCTGGGATGTACATACGGGGAGGTTATGTATGCCTAAAGGGAGACTATAGCACTTGAGGACAGAGGCAATGCTAACAAATGCACTCAGGAGCACCTTGGCTACGACCAGTTCGTCTTGGCCAAACCTGTAATGTGTTTCTTAACTGTTGCAAAGAAGGCTTCGAATTTCAATTTTATTTTGAAAAATGTAGTATTTCTATTCAGTAATGTAGTCTTCCAGCTTAAACTTAAAATGCATAGAGTTCTGTATTTTAAGCCATGAAGTTCTGCTAATGTACAGCTCCGACAGCTGAGCTGGATGTCAGAGCATCTCAGAAAGCCAGTTCTTGCTTCCAAAACTGCTGCTGTTTATCAGACTCCCATGAGAGAAAAACAAGCAGAGTGGTGTGGGGGGAAATAGACACTATGTAAGGAAAAAAATAACAAAGGAATAAATGAATGCCAGCTGTCGGGAAGCAGTTCCTTACTCGCCTTCCTTCTGGAGAGGGGCACAAGCACAAAGCCCTCAGTCCCTTTTCATGTTCTCGGCAGCCCTCCTCGTGCTGCTACATTTCTGTACCCAAATAAAGCCTGGCAGCCATCCGCAACCCACCCCCCCCCTGCTAAACCCCAGCCTCGCCACAACGCGAGGCCACCAAGTTACTGTTGGTTTAATGGAGTTACAGATAAGTGAGCAAGGATGTAGTGGCCCCGGGCTTCGTTTTGCACTGTTGTGGGTTACTGTGATTCTTGTGGGGCATAATAACAATAATAAACTTTTTCTGTAATTTTCATATGAGCTACTGGAGGGGCAAATCCTTGCCTTAGGCCTCAGCCCCACCAAGGACTTGTTTATTATAGGAAATGACTTTGTGTGATACTGTGGGCTGTATTATTATTCTTTAATTTCTAGGTCTGTACCAAGCACTCAAAGCCCACCAGGAAGCTCACAGTGCTGAGCCCAGACTGCTGCCTGGGCACGCTTTTATTAAGAAATTCCTACTAGTCATACATGACATCGAGCTGATCTAATGATAACGCAGTAATTTGACTAACCCCTTTTGGAATCGTACAAGCTGAGGAATCTGATTATCACCACCACCCATCCCCAAAGGTTTAATGCTGCCCTTGTTGATGCAGGTTGTAAAAAGAGATTTCGTTTTCTTCCTAAGCCTTAAGAAGGTGGCTGGAGAGAAGGGGTTGAAATTCCCAATGGCACCCACAGTAAAAGCTACTTTTCTGCGAAACCTTTTTGAGGTCGGGGTGAAAATCCCTGCGTTCTTTCTGTGGTCATCTGGAAAATTTTCACCCTTGCCGGGACTACATGGCGCAGCAGCAGACAGCCTGGGGAAGGGTGAGCAAACCCCTGTCCCAGCACAGTTCTCCCTCTGCAGAATTGGGGAGGGGGGGGGGGGGGTTTAACCTCTCTTACACAGCACTTTGGGACTGGTGGCCAATTCTAGATACTGCAGCACTTACTTTACTCAGCTAACATATGAACTCTGTATTCATAGAATTCATAGTTTCATAGAATGGCCTAGGCTGGAAGGGACCTTAGAGATCATCTAATCCAACCTCCCTGTTTTGGGCAGGGACGCCACCTCTCTACTAGACCAGGCAACACATGGGGACCGAGCGGGAATCGAACCCGCGACCTTAGTGTCAGTCATTGTTGTCAGCACTGTGCTCAAACCACTGAGCTCCTCATTTTAAATATCTATGTGAATATCTATGTGAACTGCTTCAATTAGCAGTTTAAGTGTTTTGTAGCAACTGCATGTGAAGACAGCTGGTTGTTACTTTGCTCTTTTCCTCCAGCCCTTTCATTTTCTTTCTCACATAACCTCTCGGTTTGCAGGGCAAAGCACTGCTACTGCACTTGCACAGCCTGATATCACAGGCCTCCACTGTCTCTTTTCCTCCTTTACCAGCCTCAACTGTTTGAAAAGGTGTCAAGACTAGCGACGTATATTTTCAGTATTTTCTGCCTTTGCCAAGTCAGAGGTAAATTTTTGCCACCAGGTATAAGCTGATTTATACTGGAAACATTAATATTTTGGTAATCAATGCCAATAGGCCCATTGGCCGGTGGGCCATGCTCTGCGAGCTGAATGCCTAGGAGGCACCCTCACACCAGTGTCGGAAGCTCTAAAGCCAGATTTCATGGGAACATGCATTAGCAATTCTGAGTTTGTGGGGATGTCAGCATTTGCTGTACTGAAAAAATATTTGTAGGACTTTTACTATTTAAAAAAAGAAGTGCAAGGTCATCTCACGTAGACCGTGACTTGGGGTTAAAAAATGAAGCTTATTTAATTAATAGCCTTATAGTATGCATAGGAATATATTCAACATATTGATGCTTTTTCCTGCGAAGCACAGGAAATATTTTTAATGCTGTTCTGTGTAATTATCAATTCTAAAACAGATTGGGAGTGATCTGAAAATTTACTCCGAGAAAGAAAACACAGAGATTCAAAAATGTCATGTTGAAGGGGAAAAATAGGAACTCGAGTTCATTCACATCACTGGTTCCTCTGCATCGCTCCAGCCCATCTCACTCAACTCAGATACCCCGGGATGGGACGCAGCACTCCCATATCTGTCATCACTGCCAGGCAAGCTTCTGCAGAGAAAGGCCGTGTATTCAGTTCCCAGCCGGCTGGGTAAGGGTTTTTATTACACTACATACTTTTTAAACACGTGTTTTACACTACAAGAGGAAATTCAAGCCTCGGGCTTTCCTACGACTAAATTTGAAAAGCTGAGAGGGTGAGTCAAACCAGGGTGAGTTTAATTCCCTGCACAGACAACCTCCCCTTTGCATACCCTCATGGCTGTTTTGCCAACAGGACTTGTGTAGCTGAGTTAAAGGGATCAAGGTTTTGTCTGCAATGATAAAGTCAAAAAATGCAAAAAAAGCCTTTCCATGTTAAGGACCCTGCATTTCTGAGTGTGTGTCCATGGTTGCTTTCATAGCCCATCTGTATTTTTGGTCCGGTTTCTGAGCGCTATGTTCTTGTACTCACAAGTTGGATTTAACATCAGAAACTGAAATAATAAACCTGCTAATACCACAGTAAAACTAAACCAAACACATGAGCAAGCAGTTGCTTGATGCCTTTGTAATTAATTAATTC
Source organism: Apaloderma vittatum (assembly GCF_000703405.1). Taxonomy (NCBI): domain Eukaryota; kingdom Metazoa; phylum Chordata; class Aves; order Trogoniformes; family Trogonidae; genus Apaloderma; species Apaloderma vittatum. Next base: position 71,819 of record NW_009709059.1, read on the forward strand.
AGTTAATAAACATTAGTTTGTTTATATCTCTTTTTTTTTCTCAGATCATCGGGCCATCCTTTGTCATGCCATTGCTCTGTGAGCTCCTTAAACATCAAAATATGACTTTTTATATGTATTTTTTTAACTTTCTGAAAACACACTTAGCAGTCTGGATGAGCCTACCTCTTTTTTATTTTTTTTTTAACCCTCTCACCACTGTAACAGGCTGTCCTCTTAAAACTGGTCACCCATCACCATTTCAAGGTGGCTTCTCCCATGTGCACCTCCTTCTCGAGCACTGGGGCACGCCTAGAAACCGGCATTTCCCAGACCCATGAGGTGAATACCCATGGAAACACCGAAGGGTTGGGGTGGGAAGGGGCCTCTGAAGGTTCTGCAGTCCAACCTGTCTCTGCGCCCGCAGGGATGGTTTTGATTTCTTTCTTCTCCTGCCGAGGGAAAGCGAAGAGTTTCTTTCTTCTTCTTTCTTCTTTTTTTTTTTTTTATTTTTGGTGTCTTTTTCACACACTCAGAAAAGAAACGTCTCCTTCCCGCTGGCCGCTCCCCCCGCGCCGGGGCTTTCTCCTTTGTTCGGGGCCAAACTTTGGGGCGGAGCGGGGGCGCTCCTG
>NW_009709060.1:0-4121 GCF_000703405.1 Apaloderma vittatum
CTGGAGGGATCTCAGAGCCATGCAGATGTGGTGCTCAGGCCATGGGTGGCCTGGCAGGTGGGTTCATGGTTGGACTCGATGACCTTCAAGCTCCTTTTCAACTCAAACAATTCTATGGCTCCATAAGTTCAGCGATTTTCACAGCAGCAGAACTTTGGAAAGGTAATATGCTTGACTCCAACCTCAGACGCTCCATGCCAGGTGCTTTGGCTCTATTTTGACATCACCGTGCTACTAACGCAGCACTGACCAGTCAGTCCATGAGCTCTGCCACTTCTTCTTCTGGAGGTGCAGGTGGATGAGGCAGATGGGAAGGTCTGACGAGGGCAGGATTTGACATGCAGAAGGGCCAAGAGGAGGCAGAGAAGGTGAAGCGACGCTCGTTTTTGGTGTCAATAGGAATGTTTGAGACAACGTGATAAAGGCACATAGGAATTCCTGCTTCTGCACTCACTTTGCTCTGATCCAGGCACCAAAGGGGCCGGTCGCAGGCGCTGTCTCCCCTTGCTGCGCTGGCAGCAGTGTCAGGGCAACGCAATGAGCCAGCGACGGAAATTGAGTTGGCTCAAGAGGGGCCTGACACAACCATGAGGTGGTTTTTTCTGCCAGAGCAGCTCCCTGAGCCAGCTCCGGAGGCGGCTGCGCTAACGCTGGAGTTAACACAAAGGCGAGAGCGGGCGCGTCGGCCAGATAAACAAGGTCGGGGGGAAAAAATCAGCATTTACGCTGGCTCGAGGCTTTCAGGAAACCATGTCCAGAGAAATGGGGTCAATCATAGGATCGTGGAATCACAGACTCGTTCAGGTTGGGAAAGCCTCCTGGGATCACCAAGTCCAACCACTGACCCTGCTCTGCAAAGCTCACCCCTAAACCATCTCCCCAACCCCACATCTCAACGGCCTTTAAACCCCTCCAGGGACGGGGACTCAACCCCTCCCTGGGCAGCCTGTGCCAGTCTCTGGCTGCTCTTGCGGGGAAAGCCTTTAAAGTTGCGATGGCAGTGCCCTCTTGTCCAACACCAACAGAAAAATGAGCTCGGTCATCCAAAATATTGGCTTGGGACGGGTGAGTGGTACAGGGCAAAGAGAAGATGATACCCCACGAGGGGAGGTTTGAGATCTCGGGCTTCTTCTACAACTGCTGAGAGTTCAGGATGCTGAGAAATGGGCCAGCAAGAACCTTGTGAAGTTCAACAAGGGCAAGTGTAAGGTCTTGCACCTGGGAAAATATATTCCAGGAGCACAGCACAGGTTGGGATCTACCTGGCTGGAGGCAGCTCCATGGGAAGGGACCTGGGGGTGCTGGTGGACAACGAGCTCCAGGGAATTGAACGCTGTGCTGCTGTGGCAAAGCAAGCCAAAGGGCTGATGGGCTGCATCAACGAGGGCATCACCCGCAGAGATGAAGAAGTCCTTATCCCACTCTACTCGTCAGGCCACCCCTGGAACAACATGTCCAGGTTTGGTCCCCTCTAGGCAAAAAATATGCGGACTGGTTGGAGAGGGTCTAGAGAAGGTCAACAAAGATGGTCCAAGGGCTGGGAAGCTGCCGTGGGAGGAAAGGCTGAGAGAACTGGGTGTGTTCAGCCTTGAGAAAAGAAGGCTCAGGGAAGACCTTATCTCCAGGTTCCAGTATTCCAAAGGTGGCTACAAAGAATATCAAGACTCCCTTTTCACAAGGAGTCATGTGGAAAAGAACTCGGGGTAATGGGTACAAGTTATGCCTGGGTAGACTTTGATTGGACCCAAGAGGACAATTTTTCACAATGAGAACCATCAGCTGTGGAATAATCTCCCCAGGGGTGGACAGGGTGAAGAACCAGCCGGACACGGGGCTGGCCAGCTTGTCTGGACCGTGCTTTTGCCAGGAAAGGTTGGGCAAAGTGATCCCTGAGGTCCCTTCCAACCCGCTGTTCCCTGACTGACTCTGGAGCAGGAGAGGAAGACACGGCTGATTTTTCCAGCACTGACCTGACGGGCCACATGTCCTGGGTGTCAACTGATGGGGAGCCAAGAGTAAGGATCTTTTGGGTAGAATTATCTTTAAGAAAAGTGACTTTTTTTTGTTTTGTTCTCCTCTAAAACCAGGAGTGCTGCAGACACTTGAAGTTTCAGAGAGTCAGGAATTTAAAGGAACCCAAATCAAACCCGCCAGGCAAGGAAAGCACCCACCCATCCACCCAGCTAACAGACCAGAAGTGAAACACAAACCCTGCGGCCAGCTGCCTTCTGCAGGAAACACAAAAGACATGACAATAATGACACCCAGGTAGGGGTAGTTCATTTTTCTGGCAAAAAGTGGAGCTGAAATACAGGCTTTCACGGGGCTGGGGGAAAGCAGGCTTGCTGAATGACATGGAACATAAGATACGGATATGAGCTTAAGAAATATGTGAAAAAAACAACTGTCCAAATAATAAAGCACAACTCATCAGCTCCATAAGCTCTCTGACTGTGCCAGGTACAACTTGCTGCACTCTGCAGCTGTCTTTGCCTGCAGCACATCCTTTAGGGTGGGGATTGTCTGTTATTTCTCTGAAAAGCACTTAACCGATTTGGCTTGCTACCACAGTAATACTGTGGGTAAAAACTAAAAAATATATTATTGCGAGATAACCGAAGCTCACTGAGCTCTGTTTGCCATATTCCTTACGCAGCTTGGATGGGCTTTTTGGTTGGAGGACATCAGTGAATTAAGTCATTGTTAATACAACGGAAAACCTCAGGGATCCAGCTCGTCATGGCTTAAGGCTCTCAAAGTCTGGTGGAAAGACTAAAAGATACCTGGTTATAAAGAGCAACATAGAACAGAATAAGAATAAGAATAAGAATAGGAATAGGAATAGGAATAGGAATAGGAATAGGAATAGGAATAGGAATAGGAATAGGAATAGGAACAGGAATAGGATAGATTAGACTAGAAAATGTCAGTTGGAAGGGACCTGGAACACTGATCTGGTCCAGCTGACTGATTGCTTCAGGACTGACCAAAGGTTGAAGCCTGTCATTAAGGGCATTCTCCAAGGGCCTCTGAACTCCCCCAATTCTGGGACGCTGGTGGGTATTTACTGCTATTTCAGGCAGAAACGGATAGGGTCGGCCAGGGCTGGCTGGAGGATAGCGAGGATCAACACAGAGCCTGCCGAAAGCAGGAAGACATCCTGCCGTACGCGACCTGGGGAGGGGTGTGAGGGCTGAGGACCAAAGAAGTGACAACGGAGCACACATTTCACCCGTCTCTCCTGCTGACTTGGAAGACACTCTCAATGGAACTGGAATTTAAATTGTTTTCTGTGTGTTTGGCTCCTCCCAGGAATATGCCGTTCCTCTGGTAACAGCACCAACAGAGATTTTTTGAATTTAAAGACCTAAAACACTGTGAACCTCTGCTCCAACTGGTGGTAACAGGGCAGCTGTGAGCTCCGTGCAGCATTTCTGCCTTTCCCTCTTCTGGATGCATTCCTTTGCTTTGTACCTCAGAATCCTATGATTGCAGTAATTGAGTGAAGGTGAGAGTCTGAAATTCCTTGGGTTTTATTGTCTTGTGGACAACACTACGGGCTTTCAGCTCATGGCAGGTGACAGTGATTCACTACCAAAAAAAAATGCCTTTCCCCAGAGACCCAGACAGCCCGAACGCACTTCATCCACCCCGCAGTGGAATACCGATTGCTGCGTGACAGAGTGATGGAATAGGGCTCTAAAAATATTAGCCAGAGCATTACAGCGCGGAGAGAGCAGGGCCCTCACAGAGAGCCTCCAGAGCACTAACCCTCCTCTTCCTTGCCAGCACAGCTCGGGCTCTGTCAAGGCATAAATTAATTAGGCCCAAAATGGAATATGGAAAACCTGCCGGCTGTGTCCTGGGATGAAACGGGAGAGCCGAGGTTTGAGGCTTTAGGGGAAAATGTCTCTGCATAGACACAGACATGAAATATAAATGTGCACAAATAGCAAAGCCGAGATAAAAGAAATTAATACTTCAAAGCATTAACATTTTCGGAAAGGCACAGAAAGCAGCAGTCCTGGTAAGCAGGTCAGGCTGGCGGGCCTGAAGGAGCTCGCAGGTTCAGCCCAGGTGGGGACAAAGATGGTGACAGACTGCGCAGAGCAGCTGTGGCA
>NW_009709060.1:4138-4509 GCF_000703405.1 Apaloderma vittatum
CCAGGCTGGACGGGGCTTGGAGCGCCCTGGGCTGGCGGGAGGGGTCCCTGCCCAGGGCAGGGGATGGAACTGGATGAGCTTTAAGATCCCTTCCAGTCCAAACCGTTCTGTGATTCGACAATTCTATGAAATGAGACAGTTTCCTACTGGTGAAAGATGAGATTCCCGAATGGTCATGGAGGGAATAATTATCTAACAGATTTGGAACGTGCATGCACGTGTGTTTTCGGAAGGTTTTGGAGGACGTGAAGCTGGAGCGAGTGCGGAGGAGGGCGACAGAGCTGGGAAAGGGTCTGGAGAATAAATATGACGAGGAGCGACGGAAGGAGCTGGGGCTGTTGAGTGTGGAGCAGAGGAGGCTGAGGGGAGGC
>NW_009709060.1:4936-9294 GCF_000703405.1 Apaloderma vittatum
CCGCGTCACGTAGCTCGCGATCAGCGCGTGCTCCTCGGCTAACGGGCCGGCGCCGTCCCGGCCGCACTGCAACCTGGTAGCAATGGAGGGAAAAGAGAGCAAACAACACATAAAACATAAATACAAAGCAAATAATTGGATTTTAACATAACAAAGGGTTACAAATCAAAACAAACAGATGAGTGATTAAAATGCAAACGTGTTTCTGAACACCACGTGGAAAGGATACCTTCTAGAGTTAAAGACTGAAACACAAATTGGGGAAATATCTGGGTAGGGAAATGTGCAATGGATACGCTCTGGAGCTCCCCTGAGCCCGCTGGCCCTCGGGGGGAGAGGGATCACCTGGAGCAGCGCGATCGAGAGCGACATCTCCACTGGCGGAGCACAGCCCCAAGGGGACCTGTCCCTCCTGCAGCTCCAAACCCGCCCCAGACCACACTGGGCTGCCCTTGTACCACCGTGTCTAAAACCAGAACTGACGATGTCCAGTCTCTTCTCTTTGTCTCAGAACAATAAACCAAAATACGAGGAGAGTGATAAAGGAGTAAATAAAAAGTATAGGTTGGTATCAGCAGAAGTTTGCTCGACCAGAGATGCACTAAGCAGTGTCGCAGCTCTTTTGCTTTGAGGACACCTTAACACAAAGCTCCTGCAGTACTGAACATTTCCATGGGTGGGGACTGAACGCAAGACACACCGGTCAGCAGCAATCTCACCAAAATGAACCATCTGTCCAGTTAAAATGTGCTGGGTTCTACCGAGCCCGCGACAGCAGCACCTCAAAGCCCGGAGGAGCGCGGCGCTTTCCCCACGCGTGGTGGACACAGAAATGATCCCTGACCGTCTGTCACTATCATTTGAGCATAATACGCGTTTCTCGCTAAGACACAAGTGTACAAGAAATGCCATTTTTCATTTCTACGCCAGGTATTCAAGCTGCTCTTTCAGTTCATAACCTGCCGTTAATTCCTTTTCTGCTCATGTCCAGGAAGTTTTTATTTCAGGAGCTTTTATAAATATGGCATTTATTGCTTTCAGCGTCAATAGATGGTTACGATGAAAACAGGATTCACATTTTTTAGACAGACAAACTCTTTCCTCCCTGCTATGTGCAGCAACATGTCAGAGCAGTCTGCCAGAAGGGGAATAAGACCTTAAAAATAGAAAAAAAAAGGCAAAATGGAACTACCCACGTCAACCCCTGCGGGCAACGAGCAACCTTTGTAATAATGGGTTTGTACTAAGAAAAAAACTTAATATTAACCACTGCACAGAAGAGTTTTTAAGCAATGTACACTTTGTGAAGCTTGGCTGCCGGCGAGTGCTGAAAAGCCGAGATCTACTTCCGAGCGGGCACACGGCTGCGCCACAACCAGTGAGACGCCAACGCCGTCCGCTGGAGCTCCTGTCACATGCTGCTCAGAAACAGGGCTGTGGGGTGTCCCGGGAAGAACTCATGGCCAGGGCGCCGGTTTGCTCACCTCGGGATCACAGCATCACCTGGGCTGAGCTGAGCATCACCTGGGCTGAACCGGGGATCCACGGGCTGGACTGGGGATCCATGGCTTGAACTGGGGGTCACCTGGGCTGAACTGGGGATGTCTGGGCTGAACTGGGGATCCTCTTTTCGCTTCTCACCTCTCTTCGTCGCACCCCAAGGCTGCTGACTCATCTCCCTCCCTCTCCCACCTCATCCAGGGGGGTCACACACAATATTAGGCTGCTTTCGGATCTTTGCACGTACAGAATCCTTGGCCTCTACCTTGGTGGTGGTTTGAGGTTGAAGCATCAGCACTCTGCTTTGCACAAGGCTGTTAGATATCCCATTGCATTAAAACTGTTCTGCAGCATTTCATTCCTCTGGATGCGAAAAAGCCCTGAAATATGTCTGCTCCTCACAGCCCAGCTCCACCCTTCCTCATCATCCCTTTTTACGCTCTTTTCTGAGCACGGTCTCACCAGCCTGGAGCTCCATGCAGCCCTGCTGCACCATGACCATGACACAGCTCTTGGTCAGCAGCCATCGACCGACAGCTCCCAAGGACACGAAAATCACGTGTGTTGATTAGAACAAATCCTCCTCTCGGGACTCGATGAATTCAGTTCAGATTCTCTCTTCTCTATTATTTTATCTCTCTCCAGTGAACCACGTGTGTGTCAAAAGGCAGTTTTGGGGTAGCCCAAGTCAATTGTGAATTTGGGTAGAATTTGCTAACTAACTTAAAGCAAAACGAAAATAACAAAAATTTAGGAATTGCTTCTCCATACCGCTCAAGCCTTGTTGTCAGTGAACATCATGTGGACCTTCAGTCTCCCGGTGAAGCGGTTTCATCTCACACGCTGAGATACACTCCTTGAATTAAAGAAAATCAGAAGGGCTCTATGGCTTGGTAACTAATTTACTAGAAATGTGACACGGAGAGGACCTCTGGAGGTCTCCGGTCCCCCCCTCTCGAGTGGCAAGAGGGATCCTCCAAGGGATCAAGCGGATGAGACAGCAGATGTTCTCCTAAAGTGCTCCTTAGCAGTGTCCTGCGGTGCTGCGCGACCTGGCCCGAGATGGGGCTGCAGAACCCAACAAACCTTCAGACCGACAGTCTCCACTGCTGCCCTGAAACCCCCACTGCCGAGGAGAGACTCTGGTGCCTCTCCCCACCGCTCCCCGTCCCTCGCGACGGGGACTGCTGTACCAGAGAGCTCTGCCAAACCAGAACACTCTCCTTCTCCGGAAGGTTGAGCTCTCCGTCAGCCGCTTCTGGCCCTGGGGTACCCCCTTCTCAGCCTCTGCTGTCCCAAAGTGAAGGCAACCCCTCAGGAGGAAGCAACCGCTATCGAATCACTGCCTGAGCTGCCCTAGGGACGGCGTCGCTTTCAACTGCAAACCCCAACCATGTCACCATCTCCTCTTCTGGAGGAACTCTGCTGATTCGTATCCCCCTCAGTGCGCCGCAGTTCTCCACGCGCTTCTCAGCCACAGGCCCATCCAGTTGGTCGCTCTCTCCCACTTATTCACGTATTTAATTTCATTTTCTGTTCCTCAAAGCCATCCTTATTAATTTCACCTCACGGGCCTGCAGGACCACGGCGAGTCGGCAGCTCGGCCCCTGGAGCGTCGCCGGCCGGTACCACAGTCACACACCACACCCTGCAAGCTGCCAGGGCGCAAACCCGGGAAACGCTGAGCGCAACAGACCCCGCGGGATCCCACCGGCACGTGCTCCCACTTTGGAAGGAAAATATTGATATTTTCTTACTCTGACTGCAATTTCTCAACGGGTGCTGCGCCCACGTACCAGCAGTTCCAACCAGTCCACACTCACCAGGTTTACTCCCGCAAATGCCATATGGGGTAGTGTCGAAAGCTTGATGAGTCAATACATTTAAATTAGCGCTTCCCCCTCCTTCCCGAGGCCGCCCACCCGGGCAGAGCCACCCAGTTTCCATTCTTTGGCACGACTCGCTCTCTGCGTGGGCACGCCAGCTATTTTTATTCCCTACCCCTCGACGCGGGGACGGACCGACGGTTTCACAACGCGTTTTGGACTCTGAAGGGATCTCTTCGACTTTCAGACGCGTATTTCAGCCACGACGCGCCCTTAGGGTGGTCTGGATGCAGACAGTGGTCAAACAGGCTGCTCAGGGCTCATCTTGTTCCGCTTTAAAAAAAAATGAATATAAATCCAAGGGAAACTCAGAACTCTGCTAGAACCACAGGATCATTTAGTCTTTGGGAGGACTAAATACCCACCCTTCCCCTCAAGTTAGTCACGTGCTGTCACCAAATCCTTCACAGCAGCATCAGAACATAATTTTATAGCGCATTTCCCACACTTTTTGGCCACCGTACATGAAGGCAGGTTACTCCATGCAAGGCAACAGTCAAAAGAAATAAAGTTAATCGTGCCCCTTCAGGGAAACAATAAGAAGTGGGAAGAGAAAAGCGAGGTGAGAGGCATCTGCACAGAGCTGCAGGACACTCCTCGCCCCACATCATGGGGCTGAGGGTCGGGGTCTGGGTGCTCGGTCGCGCTGGGGGCTCAAACACACAATTGCTCGTCAGCGAGAACGGGCTTCGAAGGGTTCCCTGGCTCCACATTTTACATCCCAAGTTTTGGCTCTGTAGCTGTATAAGGAACTCAATCCATTTCTAGGGTATTTAATTGGTGCTTTTGGTGTTTAAAATTAACTTCTGTTCTGAAAATCTACCCGGAAAGCCCAGTAAAACAGACAACTTATTTAAAATCTGGTAATTTACAGCAAGAAATCCCTGCGAATTTCTCTTATGCTGGCTGGTGACTTTGTAAACCTTTACAAAACTGCTGCTCTGGCTGCCGAGAAGGGCAAGAGCTTTCGGG
>NW_009709060.1:9304-10324 GCF_000703405.1 Apaloderma vittatum
ACAGATGCCGGGATGTAATCCAGAGGGGTCTCCTGTTTTCTGTCGTGTTAGCTTCCTCCCGCGATCGACGTAAATAGATGTCAAGGTCGGAAAGGATAATTATCGCCTTTCTCGGCGTGATACAGAAAACAGAATTTATCCTGGCAATTTCCGAATCCAAGCTGTGCCTCCGATGGGCCGCAGCACTCTGCTCGGGCCTGAAGGATTTAATGCCATGGGGGGAAGACACCACAAACCAACCTTTTAATTTCTCCAGACCCCTGCACCTCCAGCCACCGCGCGCAGGAAAGACGAGGGGGCGCGTGTCCTCGCTGAAACTCTCGGGGTACAGTTAGTTACACAGGGAAATGCAACGCAGTCCGGGCGGTCAGTGTGAAAGCAGGGAGTGAAAGGAAAAGCTGGGACCTCGTGACTCCTGGATTTAAAGCAGGTACAGGACGGGGAGGAGGGAAGAGGGAGCAAAGTGGCTGCAGAAGGACCGCAGTGAGAAAACCCGCCTGAGTCTGTGCGCTGCTGCTGAGTTACTTGGGAAAAAATACAAACTATCAAAATCTTAATCTGGAAAATTTAGACCAAACATGAGGAGGAACATGTGGAAGTGGGACCTCGTGACTCCTGGATTTAAAGCAGGTACAGGACGGGGAGGAGGGAAGAGGGAGCAAAGTGGCTGCAGAAGGACCGCAGTGAGAAAACCCGCCTGAGTCTGTGCGCTGCTGCTGAGTTACTTGGGAAAAAATACAAACTATCAAAATCTTAATCTGGAAAATTTAGACCAAACATGAGGAGGAACATGTGGAAGTGTAAAAACAGCCAAGTGGAACAAAAATCTAAGTATCAGCATCACTGACAGATCGAGGGAGGGGAGCCTTCCCTTCTGCTCAACTCTAGTGCCCGGGGGGTGCTGAGCCCAGTTCTCCCAGTCCAAGGGGGACGGGACAGACCGGAGAGAGCCCGGCGAGGGCACACGGCGCCACTGCGGGGCTGGAGGGTCTCTGCCGCAGGGAGAGGCCGAGGGAGCCG
>NW_009709060.1:10459-10937 GCF_000703405.1 Apaloderma vittatum
GAGGGCGAGACCGCTACTGTAAACCCGTCAGGAACCAGAGGGAGGGAGAACTGGAAACGACTGAGGACTATGACATCAGCGGCAGCACAGAAGATGAACTGCAGCAGCACTGCTGGGGAGAGGGAAAAACTGCAGGAGAGGTGAAAGCAGCTGGTGGTAGGAGTGGTGTGAACACAGAGCGAAGCTTTCACAGCAGTGATGGGTTAGGGATGCCCCCAAGGCAACATCAGGGTTAGGCACTTGGGTTCCAAACCCAAAATTTGTTTTATCATAGAATCGTAGAACCCTAGAACGTCTTGGGTCGGAAGAGAGCTTAGAGATCCTGTAACCCACCCCCTGCCATGGGCAGGGACGCCCTTAACCAGCCCAGGTTGCTCCAGGTTCATCCAACCTGGCCTTGGACATCTCCAGGGAGGGGGCAGCCACAGCCCCTCTGGGCAATCTAGTCCAGAGTCTGGCCACACGCGGCGGCACGGCT
>NW_009709060.1:11333-14130 GCF_000703405.1 Apaloderma vittatum
GGCGGCACGAGCCCCCTGCCGGCTCAGGCTGAGCTTCTCGTCCATCGACACCCCCAAGTCCTTCTCTTCAGGGCTGCTCCCACCCCACTCTGTGCCCAGTTTATATATTCATCTATTTTCCTCTTGATCTTGAATCTTGCAGCCACTTCAGAGCAGTGCACAAAAGCCCCGACCACTCGGCTTGCAGATGCTTTCTGACCATTCCTTCCTCCCCACCCAACTCTCCACGCCCTCACCCAACACATCTTCCTCCACCCCCAGCCCGCAGCCTCACAACTGCACCTGGAGGATTTTAAACAGCAGCTTAAAAAGAAATACCCACAGGCATCTGGATATCAGTTTACATAATTGGTACTGAAAGACAGATTTTTTTGTTTGAAATCATCAGACTGACTCATTATGCCTACTCATATCCTCACCCTCCGTTCCTCCTTGCCGCCCTTTTCTCTTTCACCTTGTTGTGAAGCGCTGTCGCACTTTAACTGAGCCATGGGATCTCCCTTGTCTCCTCACAAAGAGGTGTTTTTATCTCTTTTTACAGAAAGAAAGCCTGTTTTGGTGTTCTGTAGGCATATTCCGGTGCTAATATGCTCTCACCAGCCTGGCTAGAGCTGGAACAGCAAACCTCGACTGTGCCAGCAGCCACAGGCTCATGCTACTGAATCCTCCCCAAAATGTTTCTGGGGCTGAAATCGTGGCTAAAATGGGTCTAGGATGTCTAGAGGTCACACAAGTCCAAGAAGCAGGAGATAAGAAAATGAAGGTACGCCACCTGCATTAAAGGAAAAGTCAGAGCGGTCAAAACCGGTGCTTTTGGCCACTTTCAGGTGGAATCGGCTGCTAGAAGGAAATGCCAGAGAGATGAATGTGGCCATGGGAACAAAGGAGGGAAAAGGCGCGCTGGGAATTGTCAGAAGATAAATTAAGCTAGTCGAGCAAACAAAAATCACTCCGCATTACAGAACTTGAAAAAACCCAGAGACGGCGTCACTGCCACAGATGTGAAAATCATCAGTGCGGAGCTGAGGGCAGGGGAAGGTTTCTGGAGGTCTGAGCAAAAAGCTGCGAAGTCCCGAGTTGCACAAACATTTGCCAGCCCAGAGAAGGGCAGAACTCAGGGGTTAAATCCAAGGAAACAGCGAAGTTAAACAAGGACAAACTAAAATAAAGGCAGGAGGAGCTTAAGGGACAAGGAACAGCAGGTAGTCAGTGACATTTGGAGAAGAACACTGAAAACCACCCGGGTTAGAGTTAGTGGAAATACAACGTCAGCTAGGAAAAAAGAAGAGTTTTGAATACAGTCTGGGCAGGTGATGTCATGTCCCTTCCAAACTCAGGTCTTAAGCTGCAAATAATCTTCTTCTGAGGCTGTAAGAACATGTTTCACCTGACCAAAGGCGATGGCTATAGCCTCCAGGCTCCCTAGAAATGAGCAAAAAGGACAGTGATATTTGATTGTAGGAAAAACCCGAGAATGTTCCATCCATCTCTTCACCCAGTAAATACATTAACAAGAGTGAACCCCGATGCATTTGAATCCTGGCAGGGAGCTGCAGTGTCGGAGATGCTGCAGAACCCCCAGCCTGACCCTGCCTGATGGAACAAGGGGTGAGAAGGGCATTGAGGACAGGTTGGCTTTGGGAACGGAGTTACCGAAAGAAGAATAGTGCACGTGGGGGAATAGTGCAACAGAAAGGAGAGAAAAAAAATATTCCTGAAGTAATTTAAAATAAATTAGCTAAAACAAGGTGTAATGGGCTTGGCCCAGTCCCACAGAAGAGACGTAATCATCTCCATTTATTTAGCTGCCTGTAAAGATCAGGGAAATACTGTGTTTTGTTGCATCGCAGGTAACACCCAGGCAAGGTTGCACTAAAATTTCCCCTTGACAGATGCATGGAACATCTGCCTCCCACGCCTGACACAGCGCTACCAAAGGGAACCCTGCCCTTGAAGCCATCGGCTTTTTAACTGGGAAGCTTAGATTTTGCAGGATGAAAAACATCAGCACCGCGACGTTACACCAGTGAACGTGAAGGAACCCACAGCAGCGGGTGGCCACAGCTTCGCTTCGGCTCCTGCAGCTCCCCGCTTTGCCAAAAAACCCTTTTTCTGACCCCATTCTGCCTGCAGCGTTTAGAGACGACAGAGGCTCCCCGTCCCGTGCAGAACATCGCGAGTGGCTGAAGTGGTGGCGCCTGGAGAGTTCGTTGTCCCCCTGGATGTTTCCCCACTGAGAGCAGGAGGCTGGGAACGCCGGAGGTTCCCCCCGAGATGTGCACAGGCAGGTTTGTTTGGTTTTCGCTTTTCAGTTCAGGAAAAGGGTGAGCTCAGGCACTCAAACCCCGTTCTTTCAGTTGTCAACGGGAGGTGATTTTCATGAACCTAACAGCAGGAAATCACAAAAAGAGGTTTCCACCCTCCCTGCCATGGTCAGTGTGTCCTGAAGGAGGCAGAAGCCCCAGAGGGAGCTTTGGCAGCCCTTGTGCAGGGGCTGGAGGCAACCATGGGAAGGCTCAGAGAATCACTGGGTGGTTTGGGCTGGAGGGGACCTTAAAACTTGTCTCGTTCCAGCCCCTGCCATGGGCAAGGACACCTCCTACCAGCACAGGTTGCTCAGAGCCCCGTCCAGCCTGGCCTGGGATGTCCCCAGGGATGGAGCCTCCAGCACCTCTCTGGGCAGCCTGGGCCGGTGTTTTCAGCACCCTCTTTGTAAAAGATGTCTTCCTTGCAGCTAGTTTAGTTTAAAACTGTTGCCCCTTGTCCTGTCATAGCAGACCCTGCTTAAAACTCGGTC
>NW_009709060.1:14205-26023 GCF_000703405.1 Apaloderma vittatum
CCTCCGGGCGGAGCAGCCCCGGCGCTCGCAGCCCGCCCTCCCAGGGAGCTGCTCCAGCCCCCGGAGCATCTCGGTGGCCTCCTGGGGACCCGCTCCAACAGCTCCACGTCCTGCTTGTGCTGAGGGCCCCAGAGCTGGGCACACAACTGCAGCCAGGCACTAAGTAGCCTGGAGACGAAGGCGCAAACTCGCGTTCCTCTTCAGATCCACACCTCCGCCACCACCCGCCGGCCCTGTGCAGGAGGACACTTCTCACAAAATTTAGTGCAACATCTGCACGAAGCCCCATGGACAGCAGCTTCCTGGTAACTATGTGGACGCACTAAGAAAAACTGCGGAAGCAGTTCTTTTTTTCCAACAAGATCAGGGACAGGTAGCCACTTCCTACTCCTTCCAACTCTGCCTGCAAATAAATGGATCCATATCTGCTCCACCTTTTGGGGAAAGAAAGCCAAGCAAACCAAAAGCCCCTCACCCTTGGACAACTCTGCTTGTGGATGCTGCAATATATTAATGGGAAGGAAGAAAGTTTGGTGAAGGTATAAATGAATGTATAATGTGCTTCAGGATGGAGAGGATTTAGGCAGGACGCCACCTTTTGCTTCTACCACAATATCACTATCCCAGAAATCAAACGTATTTCTACTCTCTTGCGCTTTGCTGATGTACTTTCATTTTTTTTTTAGCACTGAGGACATTCAAGGACGGGTTGAGCCCTTTCCTCTCTGTTCTCAGGGTGGATTTTGTGTTCACCTCCAGGCAAATATATAACTTCTAACATTTGTGTCCGTCATTTACTCCAGGCATATAAAATACAGTCAATTTTAGGAACAAACTCAGCTTTCGAAACCGAAGTGGCCAGTTTGAGCAGCTTCAGCACATTAAAGGGCGAATCTGAAGCCCATTCAGCTCCCATGAAGCCTCCTCGGAGACTCTGACACCTTCATCTCACGCCGCCAGACACGACGGTGCCTCCAGCTACCGAGATGAGGCACTTAATTTTAGTCTGTGATGAGCTTTTACGTCATGGATTAACCTAGAGCAATAGAAATGGTAATGAATCTTGGGGAAAACATTGCAACTGAGCACATGCAAACTGACAAAACAGAAACAGAAGAGCTTTGCCTGGACACAGAAGTTACGCAGAAGTTAGTGGACCCGGACGTGTCCTTCTGTGTGAGGCTGAGACCCTGTGACCAGGTGTATCTCCGCGTATAAATATTGGAAACCCAGCAATCAAATCACACCTCTACCTTCCTTAAAAAGCCAAACCGATGAGGCTCCTTCAGCATCACATTTCCAGCTTTTTTTAGATATTCCTGTAGCTCTCTTCAATTAGTTCTGCAGCGTTTCCATATTCTTTCTGCAACGGGTATACTTGACCTGAGCCAAAGTTTTAGCAGTGTCACGTAAGAACTGGTAAGCAGCATTTCTCTGGGATGTGTGCACACAGACACACTAAGAGAAGCTACTTGAGAATTACGTTTCAGCGCAGTTCAGGTCAGTAATGTCTGGAGACAAGGCCTGCAGAGACCGAGACAGCTTGGACCATACAAAGGCTCTGATCTGAAATCGCGTTCCCTCATCACTTCTTGGAGAATCTCAGCTGAACGAACTGAGAAGCTCTGACAAAGACCTGTATTTTTTATTATGATGTGATTTAAAACCCACCGAGAGCCTCAGGCGCACGCCCAGGGCCCTGCTGAGTGGTTATGGAGAAGTGAGCGTTGTGCAGGCTGAGAGCCCGAGGAGCTGGAACGATGGAGGCAAACATCACCTCCCCAAGCCGGGGCGGCCTGTCCGCTTCCCCCAGGGCCAGGACGACATAAATAACCCAGCCCTGCCTCGGAGGAAGTACAGAGGGAAGAAGTCGTCTCCTGTGAACTCTTGCAAAATCTGCTGGATGAAGCCACAGGGTTCTGGAAGAAGGATCCTTGAAGAGGGATAAGCCGGGACCTGGAGCAGAGCAGACTCCGGGGGCACCTTCTCCCTGCCTGCAGTGCCTGAAGGGAACCTGCAGGGAGCCTGGGCAGGGACTGGGTACAAGAGTGTCCAGCGACCGCACAAGGGGAAATGGGCTGAAACTGCAGGAGAAGGGGATTCGCTGGGATCTGAGGGAGAAATTCTTGCGTGCGAGGGTGGCCAGACTCTGGACTAGATTGCCCAGAGGGGCTGTGGCTGCCCCCTCCCTGGAGATGTCCAAGGCCAGGTTGGATGAACCTGGAGCAACCTGGGCTGGTTCAGGGCGTCCCTGCCCATGGCAGGGGGTGGGTTACAGGAGCTCTAAAGTCCCTTCCAACCCAAGACACTCTAGGATTCTGTGATTTCTAAGAGATGAGTACTAATACGGGTATGGTGACCACAGATTATGACATCTGCCTCATGTTTGGTGCCTCCCAGTCCTCGCGATGCCTCACTACAGATGGTGCTTGCAAGTCAGATGATTTCTGGCTTTTTAGAGATTGGCTCTGGACCGGTCTCGTGCCATTCCACACGTGTGTGAATGTCTGGCTTCTCGAGAACAGCAAACTGTAGATGAAGGACAACACAACGATCACTTTGCAGAATCAGGTCATTTCTTTGGTGTTTATTCCATGTTTATTCCAATTTGTGTTCTCAGCCTTTGCTGGGGATGGTGTCTGTAAAGTCTAAGTGCCTTCGAATCGCTGAGGCTTATGCATCACGGCACAGCACAGTCCGGTGCTTGTAAAAGAAAAGCTCCATGCCTACAGACACTTGCATTTCAAAATGTCACTTGTTTTTCAAAAAACAAACTGCTCGCAATCACCCTGTACGTTGTTCGGTAATAACTGTGACCGAGGATCGTCCCCAACAGGTGAAGTTGCCTATCTTGGCATTCTGGTTACCATCCACTCATTTTTGCTGATCTCACCCAGCTCCCTTCTGCAGACGTAGGAGGCCTGAGTTAGCAAATGGAAACTGATTCTCACAAGGAATTTTTCAAGCAAGTCTTGGTGGTTGGCAATTTCAGGGTGCGCAGAGGCAGCTGACATACCGAGGCTTTATTTCTGAGTTGTCTCCGTCTTGGACAACAGAGACCTTGCTCCTTTATAAACACAAAAACTCCAAGCCAAAGGGTGTTGTTGACTCCAAAGCCCTGTTGCTGACTCTGCCATGTCCTCATTAGTCAAGACACTAACCTTGGTAGCACTGCTGAAAAGCCACCCATGCTGCCCTTGCTCCCCGCAGCACTCCTGAGGTTCTCGTGATCAAACCAGATCCGTGCACACCCCTGCCCCCAGCAGGGAAGAGACAGGTGTCCTTCGTTGCTTGCCTTTGGGACAGCCACTGCTCACAGGGGTACGTGGGTCCCCGCCGCTCACACGAGCAGAAGAACGTCGGAGGGGAACACCACAGTGGGCTCAGGTTTGCCCGTCGGGTGCAGTTCTGGCCATCCCACATCAGAAAGACGTTGAAAGAAGAGAACTGATACGGGCAACGGGCAGGATCCCAGCCACGGGTTACCTTCAGCGCAAGGAAGAATTAAGCAGACAGGGGCTGAGGCTGGAGGCAGGTGGGATATAAACAACCTTCAACAGCACGAAGAATGTGAACAGGTGAATGCTACAACAAAAAAAGGAAGAATTTTCTCAAACAGGCCATGACTGAACTGCAGAACTCACTTGTGGACGCTGAATGGAAGAAGCTGTAGTCTCTGTACAGGCCACAAATCACAAAGTAAACTGATGGGAGCTGCGAGATGGGAGCGAGTGCAAAAACCAAGAGCAAAATCTGACTTACTGACCTGACTTAATGATTTGCTGCTTATTATCTTACCTAGGCTTCTGCTCCTTGTCATCATGGGGGACAGGATACAATACCAGCATGGAATTCTTGTCCCCTTAAGCCCCTCCCAATGTAGAGGTCTTGTCTTTACTCAGTGTTTACCTCCAACACTACTTCACCTTCCAACACCTGCTCACCACGAGCTGCTGACTTGCTTTCCCTTCGTTACCCCATACAAAAATGCTGCTCTGCAATTCCTTATCTCTGTGCTAAGGAAACAAGTAGAAGGGTCGGGTGATGCCAGCCAGCCCTCCTCTTACTTGGATTAGTGCTTGAGGTGGCATTTTTCCAGCATTTTCTCACTTCCCAAAGTGAGGGAATAGGTAGGCTAGGCCCTGCCCACAGAGGAAGGGAAGCGCAGTTGGCAGATGATGATGATGTGAAAGTTGTATCCTGAACGAGTTTCCACGTGTTGACACGAAGAACAAAAGCGCTTCCCTTGATAAAACGGACTCTAGGATCAATACTGGTACTTGGCAATAAAGCCAATACTGGTATCGCCTCGTTTACTCTTCTAGTAATGAAGTATTTGTTCCTGTGGGCTTGAATTAAATCTGGACCTGAGAAATGCCTCCACAGATGACTGCTTCACCTCCTCCATCAGAAACCATCCTCCAGAACACTCGTATTTTGCACAAGTCTTTCTCCTGGTATTTGGCAAAGCAAGAAATGCAGACACTTGCTGTGGATAATCTTCACTCAAGCTTCACTGTCCTTTTCCTCCAGATCAGACACGATCTGTGTAAGTAACACAGCCGACACAAGCTGAGAAGGAGGAAAGAAATCTCTGAATGGAAAGAAGCAGAGGAGCGATCGGTTCCTGGGACCATGTTACTCCATGAGACAAAAAGGCACCAGCCCAGAAACTCATCCTGGACTGGAAAGCGGCGAAACGCTGGTGAGCCAGAACATGACAGGATGGCATCAGGAGGGTGAGATGGTCTTGATGACTGCGGGTTGAAGAGATCTTTTAAACGTGAATTATCCAGTTTGGATTAAGAAAATGAGAAAAGCTTGTTAAACAAAGAAGCAAAAACTAGGGAGCAAGGTGATCGCTGCCCACATGAACTGCTGCTCCCAAGCTGGGACTGGCAGAAGGTTGTACCTGACAGGATGAGGTGGAGAGGTCGGGGCTGGTCTCTTCTCCCGGGGAAGGAGCGATAGAACCAGAGGGAACGGCTGCAAACTGCACCAGGGCAGGGTCACCCTGGGCAGGAGGAGAAATTTCTCCCCGCAAGAGCAGCCAGAGACTGGCACAGGCTGCCCAGGGAGGGTTTGAGTCCCTGTCCCTGGAGGGGTTTAAAGGCCGTTGAGATGTGGGGTTGGGGAGATGGTTTAGGGGTGAGCTTTGCAGAGCAGGGTCAGTGGTTGGACTCGATGATCCCAGGGGGCTTTTCCAACCTGAATGAGTCTGTGGTTCTCTGATTTCATCCTGGAAGACCAAGAGGATGAAGATGTCGCAGGAGAACCTGGCTGACTTGCTACTTGGGAAGTGCTTCAAGCTTGTGTGCACAGAGGACGTGTGCCTCAAGCAGGGTCTTCTCTGACAGAGATGTGAAGACCCCAAACAGAGGTTAAAAGCAGAGACAACAAAAGACCCTGCCCACAAGGCTGCTCGCAAGCCAATAAATGAGAAGAAGCTATGGGCTGTGTTGCTCAAGGACTGCCTGCACGAACACCCTGCAAAGCACCGGCGTTGGGAATGGTCTGCTCTCAGCCTCTTCGCGTCCAATTCACCAAAGGGCGTGTGTCAGAGAATCACAGAACGGCCCCGGGTGGAAGGGACCTCCGAAGATTCCTGGTCCTGGCTTTTGTGGGAACGGGAGCCTAGATAAGATTTTCTAAAGCCTTGTCCAATTGCATCTTGAAAAGCCCCAGCAATGGGGACACCACATACTTGCAGTCACACGGAGCACTGCACATTGGGTGGGGTTTGCAGACGCTGCACGGAAGGATTACAGATTGTGAAATCATTTCAACGTGGCCAGTTCAAACCTGCACTACGCACAACGGGCTTATTTTGTCAAGGAAAGCGTGTGGATCTGCGTTTAGTTCTGTTTGAAGGACTGCTGCTGAGCAGGAGGGAGCTGGCTCGACTCCGGAGAACCAACTTGTCGCTCCAATAGTGACAGTTTGGTTTCTCATTCCCTGCAGGAAGCGTTCACTCATTCACAGCTTTGGACAAGCGAAGCCTCCGGCGACCCACTGTGCTGTTCTCCCAAAGAGATCTTCACAAGAAAGAAAAGTGCAGATACAGGATTCAGCTCTTTTTTTTCCGCAAGATCACACACCTACATCCACACAGTAACCTAGGTACGTATAACTAAGTAAACACAAACCCGGCCTCAAGCCAAACCTAAATGCCTTCAGTAGACATCAGCAACTGGAAGAGCTTAGCTGTGTTGGACATGGAGAACGAGGGTTAACAAAACAAAGTAAATTCCTCGTGTGAAACGTCTCCCGCAGAACAGAACAACTGTTTGCAAGCAGAGGAGCCTGTGATACAGCAAGAGCAGCCCTTCTCAGAACAGCTTCGCGAGCTCTTATTTTAAAAGAAAACACAAATCTCTGTAGCGCTCTGGAGATGCTTCTTCAGCTACGCTCGTGCAACAACATCCCAGTAAAAGAAAATCACTCTTCAGAGGGAACAAAACCAACAACTCCCCACATGACAGATGCTGCACACACGTTCCGAGGCGGCAGCGTTACCTGAAATACATCAGGAGAGTCCCAGCGACACAAACCCCACACCCTGTATTTTTTTTAACCTCCCACGGAAATCAGCAACCCTCGCGGCGAAGGCGTCCGTACCTCTTCGTCGGCGTCGGTGCTCCGGAGGACATGTGGGTCACCATGGTGTCGTTCATGTTAGTCAGAGGCCGAGGAGGACTGCAACCGAAATATTCATTCCAGTTAGTGATGTAAATAGAAACAAGGACAGAAACTCAGCGCTAGGGAAGGGATGGTCATTGTGCTCCGGGACAACACCGGGGCCAAGGGTGGCAGCAGAAATTGTTCTGCACAACAGTGCCTGAAGAGCTTGGTCTTCTCTAGTCTAATCGACTTCCACAACTGATGCGTTACAGTAAAATGAAGGTAAAACTAATATTTTTTGATTCCATAACTGACCTTTGGCACTGTCCAGTAGTTCGAGCAAGTGTGGGAACCACTCAAGTTAGGGCAATTATTTGAAAAGATCTCTAAGGTCCCTTCCAACCCAGCCCGCTCTGTGATTCTACAAAATGCTCAACGAAATTAAAGATGTACTAAAGACATTCAAGATGCTTTAAAGAAATTAAAGATGTATCAAAGAAATTAAAAATGTATTGTAACAAGCAATAAGTTAAACTTTGTGGGACAAACCAACCTTACAGAGCCTCGTGCTCCTTACAGCCCTACGAAATACAGCCACGCGCTCCCATTATTTGCATCTTTAGACCCCGGCACAGCCGGCTCCGCGTCGCAGCAGGAACCGCAAGAACTGCTGTCAGACTCACCAGCTCATCCCAATGAACAATTTTCAGAGCCCCGGAATCCAGAGACTCAGCCAACCACTAAAAAATATCACCCAGCTGTCAGACACATAAAATGATGAAGAACAGGCTCCCCGCACGTCCCGCGGCGTTCCATGGGCCCTCGGTTCTCAGTCCTCAGATTTGCCCGGAAATAACGACGCTGCGTGTTTTAATGTTAATGTTGTTCTCAATAAAATGTCGTACCAGGAGAGCATTTGGTCATAGGCCAGTTAGTGGACGTGCTCCTTCGGAAGGGGAACTTCTTACCGCTCGCAAAAGGCGAAACAGGACTACAAGGCCCCGGAGAGCGGCAGACCTGCCGCGCCGCGGTGTGTTTGGAAACACATAATTCTACCAGTGCACTTACAAATACGTCCTGTGGTAACGAGCAGTTCAGTAACGGCGCTTTCCCGCTGCCTCCTCACCTCCCGGACCCACACCCCCACTGCAAACCCCTCCTTTGCCCCGAGAGATTCGCTTCCCAGCCCCGCGCTCTCCAGCCACAGGCTCCAGAAAGCTCCACCTGGGCTGCCAGAGGAGCGGCTACAACAAGAAGCAGCTTTTGAACCCAAACCGTATTTTTCAGCAACAACTCCAATTTCACATTTTCCATGTGCGTTAGCTGGGATTTCTCCTTCGGGGGGCAAAAACAGTTTCCTTACCCACCGTGCGCCAAAACACCACCGCACCACCTCAGCACGCCTGATAATTTTAGGGAAAGTGAATTTAATGAGGTGTTAAGTGACTTGAACCTGCATTTCGGCAGAGGGGACAGAGCAGCGGTGTCCCACAGCACGAGCCTTGGTGGAATTTGTCATTTTATTACCGTCTTGCTTTTGTACGACTCTCCCAGTAAGAAAGTGGATGTAATTCACCATCTGCAATCTGGCTTGAGGATCACTATGAGACATTTCCACAGGTCTGTAAATACCAGTGCCCTCAATTTTCCAGCTAAATCCTTGCTAACGGTGAAAGAGGCAAAGAAAAAAATTAAACAGGAACATCTGGTTAAAAGGTTTTGAATAGCACAATTCTGCCTTCGTTGCTGGGTACAGTAAAGCCTTTCCCAGTCCAGAGAAATTCTTGAGGCCATTTATACACTTTTAGGGATGTCATTTCAAAACCCCGCAGCTCTGTTGAGATGGCACGGCATTTTCTTGTGGAAACGTGACAGAAAAATCGTGTTTTTCAGGAGAGCCGGAGGATGCTGTAACCCCGCACACGACACCACCGAGTACCAAGAGCTGCTTTGGGCAGTCTGGGACTTCCAGCCCAGGGCAACCTCAGCTGTTCAAAACTTCTCCTTTAAAAGGAAAATAATTGAATTCCCTTTCCGAGATGCTCACGACAGTCGGCATCTGCAACAGCCCATCCACGTAACACAGAAAAAGAGAAATATTCTTACATCACCTACGGGGGAAAGATTTTTCTGCCTCGATAATCAATAGGGGACTCTAAGGTATACCAAGAGCAACTTTCCACTTTCTTTCAAAACATCTGGGGATTTTTAAGTTTAATTTTTCAGGTTTAATTTATCTGGCATTTAATATGTATTTAATCAGCCAAGGGTGTTATTTGAAACAAACCACCTAAAACCAAGCAGTGAAATGAGATAATTCTCTCAGGCACCTGGGAGCTGGGACAAACTCGGCAGCCACAGAAGCGGCGAAATCAAACTCCTTAAATTCTCTGTTTTCATGATGCTTAATAAAAAGTGAGATCAGCCAAGGAACTGAGAGGACAGAGCCTGGCTCGTAGCAGAGAGCAGCGACGGGACACGAGCAGTCGTCACCCTCACACCACGCCTCGGCTCCAGGGTGACCACGGCACAACCTGCAAAACCCGACAGTGTCCTTGGCACAACCAAAACACTCGTTTTACTTGTTACATAGAACTGAAGTAGAATCCTACAATCACTGAGGTCAGAAAAGTCCTTTGAGATCGAGTCCAAGCGTGAACCCAGCCCTGCCAGGGCCGGAGCTCCACACCTGCCCGGCTGTGAGATCCCTCCAGGGGGGCGGCACATACCCCGTACCAGGAAGGACCCAGAGCTCAAGGAGCATCACCTGCTTTCCTCACAGCGCACTCCTGGAATGCCGGCAGAATAACGTTACCCGCTCTGGCTCGGCTTTGCCTTTCAGGAGAGACCAGGAAGACTCCTCCAAAGAACAGTCGCAGCCGAAGCCACCCACAGCAAGTCCTGTCCCCGTGTGCCACCAGTGCTGCCCAGTCTCCCAGAAAGACTGTGATGGTTTGAAGAGACAGAACTAAGTCTGTATTTTTTCTTCCCTGTTATGACAGCTGATTTAACCAAAGCGATTTCCTCTCCCTTGTCACTCTAGCAAACGAGGCCACTTGCCGGCAGCCAGCCAGGTAACTCCATATACAAGGTTTTGATTATTCAAAACTTGAGGTGGCAGCCCCACATTTTGCTCAATACACACGACGGGTATCACGGAAAACTTGAACCAAAGGCTCGTCCTCCCCAGGATCCTCCGTGCTTTGCTTGTCAGTGCTCTTGGCGGAGGAACCTGAGGAGCAGGGCTCCCTCTGTGCACCTGCTCCGCACGACGCCAAACCACGGACGGTCCAGCTCCGCTTGTTCCGACTTAACGACGGTCCCACTGTTGCAGAAGGACGGAGCAAAGACTCAGCGATGTGGCAAACGACATTTCAGCGGCGCTTTCTGGTCACTGGCAGGCAGGGACGGCTCCTGAAGGGGAGCTCACAAGGCGAGACACGACTTAGAGCTGCAGTCACTTGGGTCTGGGCACGAGGACCAGCAGCTCTAGACCAGGACAACTCAAAAGGATGGTCTGATGTGGAAGAGCCCCACTGTGACACCAGACTGGAAGAGGTAACGGCAATTTTGTTGACTTCACAAGAAGGCAAAGTGTTTTACAGAGGTGTATGAGTAGATTTTCTTGCCCCTTCATTATCTGGACTGGTAGTTTCATCAACACCAGTAACAGCATTATTATGCTTGATGCTGAGATGTTACATCATTTATTTTACTGGGACAACACGGACATTATTCACACCAAGGATGATTCGTGAGCTGCTTGTGCTTCCTGTTATTCTAGCTGGTCTTGTTTATCTTCAAGATGACAAGATACAGGATCTATTGCTGCTGTTTTGTTTTTAAGTTTCCTTCCCAGCCAATTTTACTCTATAATAATCCAAAAGCCAAAGAAGAACGTACTCTTCCAAGCTGGCATGCAAAGGATTCTTTGTTTTGCCTGTCGACTGAAGACCCCACCAGGCAGTGGCAAAGGAAGACACAAACACCTGGAAAGCGCTTTGCCTGAGAATTTCATAATTTATATGGAAATTCTCTTGTCCAAAACTTCCCATCCATCACAAATAAGACAAGACTCGATGCAGGTTCAGGGCCGTACAAGGACGCTGAGTCTCTCCCCTGCCTGCAATATGGCAAAAAAGCACACGACCCAGTCACGAGAAGAAAAAGTCATCCAGCCATGGAGGGCTGGTGCTCCCAACTCTACAAGTCGACTCGCTCCAGCAAAGGGATCCCTGGATCTAAATGACCAAACGGAGGGGTGGTGTGTGTGGGGAAGTTTCAAGGGAGCAAGGACATTGTTAATGTCCTCCCTGGGTGAAGGAGGACAAAGCCATTTGCAAAACACTCCATACTGACAATACAGTTGGAATCTCCCCTCCTTGCACTACAAATTCTCAAAAAATAATAATAATAAAAAAGAGAGAGCCCATTTACCAAGTTAGGGATTTAGAGCCCACCCCAGCATGCCTCGTTTTCAAACTCTTCCCACAGTTTATGCCCCACAAATCTTCAGGAACGCAGTCTGAAGACCCGCTCAGAGCTGGGCTGGCCCCACTTGCTTTAGTAAATGGATCACTGCCGGGAGTCTCCACCGTCCCGAAGCGGGGTCCTCCGCACGCGTGAGCTGCCAGCTGGCCCCAGCGCCCTTTCGGCCTGAGTCTCTCTCCCAAACAAGCCCCAGGAGCGGTTTGGGAGTCAGCAGGAGCCAGGGCTGACTCCCGGGAAGCACTCTGGATGTGTCCGGATTCTTTTGGAAGGTTCTTAACTAACTAAGAGCACGGATGTGACGGTCCGGAGCCAGCTGCCTTCGCTGGCGAGGAAGGGTCCCAGGCAGGCACAGATGAACAGCACCTGCAGGACGATGGCTTGGCTGAGAGCTTACTCCTCCGGCTTGTCTCCCTCTGAGAGCAACGCTGCACAGCATCTCATCAGAGTCAGAGCATCAGCCGCAAAGGGGGCAAACCCCTTGTGTGCGCGGTACCTGACGGGAACTGATGATCGATGACTGATCGTCCTGCCCCCAGCATCTTGGGGCTGGCTACTGCCATCGGGGATTTCACAGAATCACAGAATGTTGGGGGTTGGAAGGGACCTCTGGAGCTCACCCAGTGCCACCCCCTGCCAGAGCAGGGTCACCCAGGGCAGCCCCACAGGAACGCGTCCAGGCGGGTTTGAAAGTCTCCAGGGCCAGGAA
>NW_009709060.1:26319-27431 GCF_000703405.1 Apaloderma vittatum
GTTCCCTGTCCCTCTGGAGCTGAGGGGCCAGAACTGGACACAAGATTCCACATGTGGCCTCCCCAGGGCAGAGCAGAGGGGCAGGAGGACCTCTCTGACCTGCCAGCTACTCCGCTTTTAATAATGTGGGATGACAGAACGGGTGAGGTTGGAAGGGAGCTCCTGAGGTCACCTAGCCCGGCTCCCTGCCCAAGCTGGATTGGGCAGAGCAGTTACCCAGCCAGGTTCCTAATATCTCCAAGGATGGAGACTCCACCAGCCCCCTGAGCAACCTGTGCCAGTGCCCCCACATCCTTCATCCAAAATTAAGCAGCCTTTCCATCAGGGGCTTTGATCAGTCTGAGCTGGGACGATCTGCAGAAACAGAGCAGCCTGCACCAAGGTACACACCAACATCGAAGGAGCTGGACGCGACAATCCTCTGGGCCCCTCCCAGCTGGAGATATTCTGTGATTATAACACACATGCAGGAGGCAGGTGCTGAGCTAGTGGCTGAGAAGACCAGAGCATGCCACCTTCTCTGGAGACTTTCCAACCTGCCTGGATGCGTTCCTGTGTGGCTGCTCTGGGTGACCCGGCTCTGGCAGGGGGTGGCACTGGGTGATCTTTCAAGGTCCCTTCCAGCCCCCGACATTCTGTGAGATTCTGTGATGTGAGGTTCATGCACTTCATAACGGCATTTCAGGCCTGACCTTACACTAGCACCGTCCAAAGTAGGCATAGATTGAAGAATGTCAAAAGTGAAAGCTTTAACCTCTGCCAGGCAAGAGAATTATCAGTCTCACTGAACACAGTGATGGGATTTCAGAGCTCTGTGTGCAAGTTCCAACTGGACTCCAGAGGAAAATCTTTCACCACGAGCGCAATCAGACATTGGAATGGTCTTCCAAGGGGAGGGGTGGATTGCCCAACCTTAGACTGTTTAAGGCTCAGTTTGACAGGGTGCTGGGCCAGCTCATTTAAACTCTATTTCCTTACCTTAAAGGGTTGATCCTTGAGGTCCCTTCCAAGCCGGTAACCTATGAATCTATGGAAAAAGTGGCAAGAACTCAGAGGGAACAGATGATGCACCACACTGCGTGCAGGGCGGCCATCCAGAGGGACCTGGCCAG
>NW_009709061.1:0-54137 GCF_000703405.1 Apaloderma vittatum
CGGCGCTGCCGTGCGGGTGGCAGCCTCCTATCCGAGCGTGGTTGTGAGACTTATAAATCCTTAAAAAGGGTGGGAGAGAAGAGGAAGAAGATTCCAGGGTGCAGGAGCTTTTCCAAGGATTGATGGATTTAATTTTTGTATGTTAATATCACGCAACAAAAGTTGCCGCCCGTGAAGTTCGGGGAGGGCAGACGCGCAGGTGCTGAAGTCCAGGCCCTGCGCGCTGCCAGCCGGTGCTCGGCAGCCTTCGGTTCCACCTTAACATTCGCGACAGCAGTTGTGCATGTGCAGTCATGTGTAAATGTACTTGATAGATGGAGCGACCCAGTTTGCCTGGCGCTGCGTTGTGTCATTTACCCAGTTAAATAAATGCTCAGCAGAGTTCGAGATTGTATGAGCAAAGCTCAGAAAGCTCTATTCAAAGAGACGGGGAGGGGAATGATTTATGCAACTAAGAGTTATTTTTGCATAGGCATTTAGGACTCTCAGACTGAACTTTTAGTACTGTTTTGCGGAGACGTTTTCAGGGAGGAGGTTGTGGTAGTTTGGATTTTTTTTCATTTATTTTTTTGGTCAGGAAATAGAACTTTCTCAACGGAGTGTAATGCGTTATAAAAGTAGCACCTGGTGATAAACTCATTAACTGCAGAACTATTAGGATGAAATAGAAGTATGGCAAAAAAAGTATCTGTCTGAGGAACTAAAGTTCAAACATACTAGGGACCTGAATACTCTGTAGGGATGACTATAGCCATCTAGCAAGTTATTTCTGCTATGCTACCTATTACTGTATAACTCAAGAGTGGGTTGTGCAACATGCCTGTATGGTTCCTAGGCAGATGGTTTCCATCATGAACTTTAAACCTTTTCCGTTTCATTGCTGCTATAATTCATAAAACGTTCTAGTCCCACCCATGATAACATAAGACTTATTGTTGACATTTGTTGGTGCAAGTAAGTAGGAATGCCTGTCAGTGAAAACTTATCCAAAGCAGAGGATATGGAAACAGATCTTTTAATTATTTAGTGCCACCTTTCTTCTAGTGGCCTCTGGCAATTTTAATGTCTTGGATACTAACTGGTCTGTTTCAAACCAGTGAAAATGCTCAGCCACAGGATCTGAGTTTCTTCAGTTATTTACTAGTTTCATATTTTGTTTTTCTTAGTAATTTTAATTACTATCAACCAAGCAGCAATGCAAATTATATAATATATGCAAGAATATTGGCCAGTTCTTCAATTTCCCTCAGTAGTTTTTCAAAGGCTGAGTAGCCTAACAGGACCATCTAGAGCAGATTGCCCAGGACTGTGTCCACATGTTTGGGGGTTTTGAATATTCTTGTTTTAAAAGCTGTGAAATTTGCTATCCCATACCTCCATAGTTATTTTAGAGAGATACTTCTCTGATCCAAGTTACACTATGTCCGCACTGATATTTTATTATTTTTTTTCTTATCATACAGGGGCACGAGATTTTAAGGTCTGTGAAATTTGACTCAGCTCTTAGAAGCTCTTGATAAGGCTAGGCAAAATCTGTCAACAGTAAGACTCTCTACCAAGGAGTTAATTAGGAAAATATTAAGTGATGCAGATGGCTACAATGAAGTGATAATTGGTGAAATAGAAGGCAGCAGAAGAGTGGCGGAGAGATGTCTTGGGAAGATTAACCCAGTTGTAGCATTCTTAATACATAAAAGCCACTGGTGTGTTTGTTTTTGTCAGAGGAAGTTGCTGGTACAGAGTGGGGAGTGCAGGAGTCAAACAGAAAGACTCGATTTTTTTCTGAGGAAAAAATGGCAGAATTTATATATGGGCTTGCAGTTCCTGAGAGGGAATGGAGATTACTTCCCTAATTGGGACAAGAGATGATGGTTTTGCTCTTCGCTGTGTAGGGTTGATACGCTTAAACATTTAATGTTTTTCATGAGACACTGCTCATACAATACTTCAGCTTGCACTGGAGATTGAGTTCTGTATGCCAGAACCAAAGCTTATTTACTTGTTACATTTTTCTTGATGGGTAAGGGAAAAATTGATGTTGGACTTGGTTTTTACATGTATCACTTTGCCTTGAGACTGGGTACAGTATTGGTGAACTGGTCAGTTTTGATTACAACCATTTTATTTCTTTTTAACACAGACTTTTTCTTCTGTGTTTTGAAATTCACTGTAAATAAATTGGATTATTCGCTGGTATTACTGTCAGACAACCTTGTCCTGCATGTAGCATTTTGGCCTTTATGTGTTTTGAAAGTGTCTTTTTTTCAGAGGAGACAAGTAATAGAAAACCACCTGTATGTGCAATCCTTCTGGCTTTAGAGAGCCAAAAGGGACAGAGGGAATGTGAAGCATGTGTTTAGTTTAGAATATAATGCAAACCATTGCAACCCTAGAAAGAAAGGGCCTTTCTTTAAGTATGCAAATTGGTCCTCAGACTTCATGTCACAGTAATATTAGCCTTTAGGTCACATGTAAATTGTTTTCCTAAACATTAAGCTTGTCCAAATGTACAACTAGTGTGATGTGACCTCTCGCTGCAAGTAAGATCAGAGGGGGTCTCACTGTTGCTGAATATGAATTGAACTCCTCATAGGAGAATTTTTGAGGCATTTTTATTTGCTTTATTTTACTGTAATTATGCAAGAGCAGGCATAGTAATATGACACTGGTTTAAGTAAATGTACTTATAGGGGAGGAGGAAAGAATAGCAAGTTCTATCAGTTAAGAGCTGGAGCAAAGAGGAAGGAAGTGTAGCAGTTTGCATAATGCTTTAAATGAGATCCCGAAATCAGTGGGTTGGATGACAGAACGTAGATTATAATCATCTTTCTGTAGTGGTTTTATCGGTGACAGCATGTGCTATATTAATGAGTGGCCAAAGAGGTTTCTGAAAACATTTATTCAACAGTACAGTGACTATCAGGTAAGATAAATGTGATAGTATTGTAATAGTGTTAGTGCTGAGGGGAAGTCTGGAATACAGAATATATCAGTATTTACCACAGTATCCAACTACCTTAATGCTAATTTTAGAAAGTCTTATTATGAGTTTCGCATTGTGAAGTAACACTGTTGCAGAAAAAGGGTTTATCTTTAAAAAAGGGAAAAAAAAGTCTTTGCTTACTGATGTCTTTGTGACTTAAGAATTTGTGAAAGTCTTGTGTGTTTGCCATTTCTGGTTAGTTGGTCAGGGATTTACAGTAATGTCCTTGGGTTTTCAGGTTAATCTACTAATTGACAATGAAGCAGAGAAGGATTACCTTTATGATGTGCTGCGGATGTACCACCAGTAAGATCTAGTTTTATATATGTTTGTGTAGAATTTTACTAATATTTTTAAATGTAAAGAGTATTCAAGATTTTAAGTGGTCTTTCTATATGCTGCTAGAGAAGCAATTGAAGTAATAATTTTTCTTCTGTTTAATGAAATTTTACACTTCCACATTGTAGCCTGCAGATAAGGAAGAAGCTTGTCTGTAATCACCTATAAAGTTACTTTGGTTTTATGACTTAGCAGTTCTGTAAAAGAGTTTGATGCATTTGTATTGGGGGAAAAATGCGCCTGGATAAAACTATTGTTAGGCAACAGAAAGACAGCATTAACCAAATTGATTAATATCCCTAAATAATGTTTGTTTATTTTGTTGAACTTGTTTTTCGAAGATTTTCCCTAGCTATTCAGATAAGCATATATTTGCAACCTTTTTGTCTGAAAGCTGAAAAAAATTGGTCTGAGAATCTGGCATGTTTAACAATTCTGGCTTATTACAACATAGTGGGGAAAAATGGTAAAGTGATAGTCCTATCCCGAATCCTTTTGCTGAACTGATTTAAACCACAGTTGGTTGGAACCTATATCATTGCAACTGAGAAAGGCCTCTGACCCATTGTTTTTCAGAGAAGTTGAGAATGTATTTTCCACTCATCATAGACAAGTGACTCTGCTAGACGTTGTTCCATTCATATCTTAATAGCATCTGAGCTGAGTGAAACGTAGACGCTTCCATTGGATATTTGCACTGAGCTATAGTTATGGGTGTATTCAGCTGCATATCTGATTCAGTTTCACTTTGGTCTGACTAATTGCTTCTCCGTTCATAAAGCCTGTTGTTTGGAAAGCCGGTCGATTCAGTAGCTCTTAATTATTTAAAATCTTCTTGCAGTTACAAAATTAACAATGCATATAGTAACTTTTCTTCAATTTCCAAAATTGCAGTGACTTGAGCAAAATTTCCTCTATCTCTGTGAACACATGTTGCTGATGTTTTGCTTTTTTCGAATACGTCATGAAGTATTCCAAGGCAGAAATATGTGCGATTGGAGTTAACATTTAATGTCTACTTCACTGTGAATAGCGTTTTCAAAAATATTTGACCTGTAATACCATGTATTATGCATTCCTGATCTGTATTTTCGTTGTGTATGCCTCCAAAATATTGTGTGCCAGGAAATGTAAATTATAAGAGAGGGAACAGCAAATCATGTAAGGTAAGTTTAATTGGATGTTATGTGGGAATAGCTCCACTGAACTTTCGGGAGCTATTCCTTCGCTCTTGCAGCTGGGTAATGAAATACATTTTCTAGACCTATAACTATCTCAGTGCTGACAATATCAAGGAGACTACTTTACGTAGCTCTCATAAAACAAATGTTCACAGTGATTTAGCTTCTGTATATTTTGTTTATTTGTTAATGGCCCTTCTATTTTGATTTGGAAAAATTTCAAAACTTAAACCAAATCTTTGCTCCACCTACTGAGTATTGTTATTTTTTCCTTTGATCAAAACATCTTGTCAGTCCCCTAAGTTTAGGAGAGGAAGGAGCTTCTGGTCTAGATTCTCTTAGGAGGATTCCTAACTAGTAAGGAAACAAAAATCCAGTAGGCAGGTATACTTGGTCTGGAAAGTTATTTCCAAATGGTTACATAAATCTTATGGGGACTCTCAATGTTAAAGATGTCATCTCTACAATTGATGTGCATGACCTGAGAAGATAAAGGCAATTATGTAGGAGATTTCAGCTCTTTTGGAGGTAGTCGTTACTCCTCTTTGCTTTCTTAGAGGCTGTTCTGCTTTGGTTAAACCAATATCTGCATAAATAACTTTTTTTAGTAAGTTGAAGAGACATGCAGATATTGAAGCCATAGGTACAGAAGGTTGTTAAATGATGGTTTATGTTGGCACATTAATTACCTGTGTTTATTTTCTCGCTATGTTTTTGTAGATCTATGAATCTCCCAGTGCTTGTGGGGGACCTGAAACTTGTGATTAATGAACCAAGCAGGTTGCCTCTATTTGATGCTATCCGCCCGCTTATCCCGCTAAAACACCAGGTGGAATATGACCAGCTTACACCCAAAAGATCACGGTAAGAGAAGGCAGAACAACGCCTCTAACTTAATTACAGGCAGGAAATAGTGACTGAGTTTTCAGATAAATTCTGAATAAAATATCAGTCACCTGTGTAGTCACCTGGGCATAAATATTTTATTTCTGATATATTTGGTAGAAGTACAATTTTGAGCTACCTGAAATTGTTTGCCAAATAGTTTAATCTAGTAAAAGCAGGATAAGGTAGTCAAAACCAGTGCTTTTCAATTGAAACAGTCTTTTCTCATTTTTTCCTGCATTTAATAATAAAAAAATTCTAACCATCTAGAAGAAGACAGCTTCAATGGTTACAGACATCTTTTCTTTAGAGGAATACTCAGTGGCTTTAGCTAACATGCATGAATACAACCTTCAGTCAGTTTGCTTTTTTTGTTCCTAAATGTTGTTAGAGAAAAATAATGTGTAGCTTTCATTTGAAACATTATTGCCACAAAGCATTACTCAGCTAAACAGTCAAGTATCTTCCATTTTTGCAGAAAGCTGAAAGAGGTGAGACTGGATCGTTTGCATCCCGAAGGACTTGGAATAAGTGTGAGAGGTGGAGTGGAATTTAGCTGTGGCCTCTTCATCTCCCAGTTAGTTAAAGGAGGACAGGCAGACAATGTTGGACTTCAGGTAAGAAAATTAAATTCATGGCTGCTGTGTGACAAAAAGTGTTTTGCTATAGTATTAGGGAAGTGTGGAGTAAGAATTTTTCTTTAATATTTAGAATTAGCTATTGGTGAAGTGCTCTTTGCTGTAATAAAACTCATAAAATATGTAAGTCTATGCCATAGTAAATACCATTATACCAATGGTCAATCAAGTTATTAGAATTATTCTTTTCTTGTCATGGATTTTAATGTTATAGAAATCTTTTTTTTTGTATTTGGGATACAATAATTTTTGAAGATAAAGGAGCTTTCTGGAGTTTTTTTATACTTCACAAGTAACAACAGTTGAATATAAGCAGATGAAAAGAAAAATCTCTAACTAGATTGTGGAAGAGTGTTTTAAGTTGCCAAATTCTGGTTAAATGTAGAACAGAACATATAAATACTAAAAATCTTAATTCCACCTTACACAGGATAATTTGTGTAATGAAGTGTTTAACTGAACTGTATGTGTAACTTGTGGAGGTTTTGGTTTATGCAATGGCAGCACATAAAAGCAAGAACCTATTTTTAACCATTTCCAGTATCCTTTGTACTGCATAGAAATGCACTTTCAGCAATTCAATATTAGATGCATAAACTGTAACAAGGTTGGTAAAAGTAATTATGTATAGAATCACATTTTTTTCTAGATCGGTGCTTATGCAATTTGCTTTAATGAAGCTCTGGGTGTTTGGGTTTTTTGAATGTCATTTCTTGATCATATATTGGAGTGAGCAATTGCTGTGGCAAAAGTCTGAGTGTTTCTGTGCTTTTGAAGCTAATGAGGTGTATTAAAGGTCTGTGTTTCTGAGCAGAAAGGCTGATATGCCTGTCTAATTTCAATTTGTCGACTATGAAGAGTTACTGGAAGTATTGGTGTTTAAGATTAATATTAGTCCAAAATGCATTAGACTTGCATGATTGATTACGGTGTTTAATTAAACTAAGGTATTTTGTAGATAGGCTTCAGTGTAATCCCATGACACTTAGATTTGAGAGGGTGGAAAAAAAGGCTCTGTCAACAAGGCAGTTGAAGTTAGGGTTCCAGGTTTGTATAATTCACACTGAGAGCTTTCTAAAATTTAAATGAATGTTCCTGTCTGAATACATGCACATGCCCTGTTGTGCATTAATGCCTATATATCACTTTCACTAATTCTGAATCACCATTGAATTAGTCTGATCTGCTGGCAGCCTGCGCTGAACAGACGTGTGACAGGCTCCCTGGATGCTTTTAGAAGCTCCTTCTTGTACAAAACCACAAATCCAGAAAATACATCCCCACAAATTCTGTATTGAGTTAGAATTGAGAGAGTGGCATAGGACACCACACACACTGTACTGGATGTGTTCATAGCCTCCTTGGTTGAGATTTGCTGGTGGATAACTCCAGAAAAGGTCAGAGCTTGCACCTCAGAAGCTTGTGTCCCTTGTGCACTGCCCTACTCCATGAGAACAGAAGTGTGGGCAAGAGAGTTGTTGCTGGATTGTGATCAGGTCCATAGAGAGATTCCAGCTGCATCCATCCTCCAGTGCTAGAAGACTGAGAAAAAGACAGAGACCAGTCACTTCCGTGGTGTTTGAAAACATCTCCTGGAAAATACTGCCAGGCATGACTGATGCTGAGCAGTAAAGGAGTTAGCAGTCGCTGTCTTACACTGCCATCCTAGTACAGTCACCTTAATGTTGTGTTGCTTCTCTGCGTGTTTTAGACTAGTGTTTTGGCATGGTCAGTAGACAAGGAGTTATGTTCAGTTGCTGTGCTTCTGTAAGGATGTCAGTTTTAGTTTTTTCTCAGTATGCAAAAAGGCCCTACTGGCTTTCTGTTACTGAGGTCGTGATACTACATGTTGGTGCTGGTGAATGGGATTGTAAAGGGTCTTTGAGCTGGGTTGTACAAATTGTACTGCAGCTCAGAACTGATAGAGTTTGGAACACCAAGTAGGGCCGAAAAGGTGGAAATATGCTTGAGACTCATCGAATTTGATAGGGTTAGATTCTATGTATTAATTTGGACAGATGGTGCTTCGCAGCTCTTGTAACTGTCTGACTTCCGTTTTTCGATATGTGGTGTTAAAGCTCAGCCTGAAGTGTCTTCACAATACGTGGCAGTGGGTGCTTTCTGAACCCCATCGAATAACAAGGGCTGACAAGCAGCCCATTGTTCTAAATCGCTGTCTCACAGTAAAGCCAACTGCTTCTGAAATTTCACCCACCTGCTTTATTTAACTAAATCTCTACACATTTTTTTATCCCAAAAATGCTGTCTGAGAAAGGTATAATGATCTTCTATTACACCATCAGTTTTATGTCCTGCTGCTTTTTCTTTTTTGTTCTTTTTAAAAAAAATCCAATTAGTTTTGCATGGTTTCTTCTTGGAGTAGTTTCCAAATTACATTAAAATGACTGAATAGTCATGAAAACTCACTTGATGCATTTGTAGTTTTGACCGTTTTTTAACTACAGTTTCTCTGAAAGGCAAGCGTTTTGTCGTTTCATGAAGAAATGTACTTTTTTTTCCTTCTGCTTTCTGATACTTACATCTTTTGGGATTCTGCTGAATACAAAGACATGGAGATTGCTATGAGTGATGAAAGTGGAGGAAGTATACAAAATGAGAAATTTGACACAGTGATGTTATTATGTCAAAACCCTTTAATTTCCTTGAAGCACTAAATATTACATTTCTTATGTTAAAAGTTACAAATAATAGGCATTTTATCTGGG
This sequence comes from Apaloderma vittatum, assembly GCF_000703405.1. Classification (NCBI taxonomy): domain Eukaryota; kingdom Metazoa; phylum Chordata; class Aves; order Trogoniformes; family Trogonidae; genus Apaloderma; species Apaloderma vittatum. Next base: position 8,753 of record NW_009709061.1, read on the forward strand.
AAAAGTTAGGTTTGCAGCTCTTCTTTTGAAAAACTGTCATCTCACTGTTTAATAGAGAAACAGTGATATATAATAACCACATAGTTGTTACTATTCTACCATGCTCAATCCTGCAGACTTTTATCCCTGCTGCTACCGATTCAAAAGGTTGGTATACAGTGATACCAGTACAAAAGTAATAAAATACATTAAACCAATTTCTCATTATTTCAGTATACGGGCTTACTTTTTTTTGCGGAAAAAGCTAAAGAGAAGCAGTTTGCTTGTGCCTATCGCTTCTGTAGTTCAGCTTAGACTGGGATGTTTCTAAAGCACCATTAGTCATGTTGCCAGTCGGTAACAGAAATGTCATTAGGAGGAGGGAAGAGTGCTGAACTATCTTTTCATTGCTGAAGCTGCATGGGAGGCAATACTAATCGAGAGGGCTTGCGTAGAAGGTGTTGACATCCTCAGAGCAACACTAATTCTGCTGATACGGAAGCTATATGGAAACTCACAAACAGCACTGCCATTTGCAGTCCTAAAACTGGGATGCTTCTTTAATTACAGTTAATGACGGTAGGTTAGGTAAACCTTTTAGAACTCAGGCTCCATGATCTGTTATAGTCTACGTGATGTGGGAGATGGGAGTAAAGGAGGGATCTTAAACTAAAGGAAAACAAACAAAAAACCCCACCAATAACTAATGTGTAAGATTATCTGAAAAGTCTATGTAGCTCAAATTAGGTGGACATTGCATACTTGAGGTCAAATACACAAACTTCTGGTATGTTTGCAAGTGAGTAATCTAAGGAGAGATGGAGACAGGAATGGAGGAAGATTTTTGAGCATTTTATTATTGAGGAGCTCAACGTTCCTTTGAAAAGCAGAGGTCACTCGCTTTCCTACCATTTCCTAGATTAACCAATGGAATTCTAAATAGGCTGAGTGTCTTCATCGTTTGTGAGAGTATTAAGTCTTCATGCACAGTGCCGAAAGTCTGAGGTTTTACTTCTTGGGAGTGCAGTCACATTTATTACAATGGATTTCCTGAAATGTCAAGGGCAATGGAACATCTCTGAACTAAATTCTTGGGTTTTGGGTGGGGAGCTAGCTAGAATTCACCAGGGGAAAGAGGAGTGCAATGGCATGGCTGCCAGGCCTGTGGGATAGATGGGTGCCTTGGTGGATGGTTGGATGTGGTTTTGAATGGACCAAGCTGATTAAGTGAGTGTTCTTTCATAGTGAGAGCTCTCAGAGGTGACCCTATATGCTTTTCCTTGCCCGATCCTGCATTTTCACCACATGTTGTATGTTCAGAAGCCTTCAATACTGACCTATTTCCTCTTGTTAAGGATTGTATTAAAAATCTGACTGGCTTCAATGAAAACAGTCAAGCACTTTGGAGTGCTGCAAACTGCCCTGGGTGGGATTTTTGGATGTCCAGAAGGTGGAGCAGCAGCCCTACTGATTAGGGACTTGGGATTACAGTTACATGCTGCAGTTTTTTTGCCTTTGTAGTCTTGATGCTGTGTTATGTCAGGTAAAAATTTTTAAGTTTAGTGGAGAGGAAACTGTGTGAGCTATGCTGGTGTAGTCGATATGTCATTAGTGTTTCATGTACTATTGCAGAGCCTATGGCGCTTCCCAGACAAAGTAGTAAATATTTGTGACAGAAGTGAAGATGATAAGCATGTGTTCTCTTGCTTTGTTGTTTATTGGATTGAGGTTTTTTTAGCTGGACAGATCACAGTAGGAAGATTCAATCATATTTCTTACATATGAAAAAAGATAGAAGATGATGGCATGGCCAATGTTATGTCACCCAAGTGTAGACCTGTCACAGTGTGTGTTAATGTGAAAGTCTCTAAGACAGTGGTTACACTATATGTAGCCACAGTAGATCACTTGCTCAGTGTGATGAAAACTGGTGGCGTTATGTTCTATACTTTCAGTAATAGTAAAATAGCAAAGTTTCTGTGGGGGAGACTAGAAGTATCTGGCTAAAAAGAAAAAAAATACTGTTACTTAAAAAAAAAAGTGTCAAGAGTTGTCTAAGGAGACAGTTGCTTAATCTTAAACACGTTAAAGACTAAAATTTTTATTGTAATACTGTTATCAATGTTACAGTGAAGCCTTTAATTGTATAAGCAGACAGAGGTTTGTGCACAATGATGTGATTTTTTGCACCACCTTAGTGGTTAGAGCTGAATGAAGCTTCTTATCCTGTTCTGTTTCTGGTGAGATTCTTGTGCCTCCTTTATTCTGGAAGAGCTAATTGTTCTGATCTTCTGCAGCAGCACCTCACAGTGTGTCCACAACTGATCTTGGCACCAGAGGCTGGGGCACCAGCAGTCCCAAAGCAAGTGGATCAAATGCACGTTCCCCCCAGATAAGGACTAGTGTAGCCAGAGTCCTTATACTAACTAATTTTCACCAAACATGTTATGATGAACATGGCTCTCTTTGCCCTAAACTTTGTAGTCAATACAGATGTTCGCTAAGACTGTAAAAATCACGGTCTTAATCTGTAGTATAAGGACCTTTCACAAACCTGAAGTGAAGGCACAGAGGCTCTCAACAAAATAGTTGTAGATTATTTCTTTATAGTGAGCGTGACAATGCGTTTTGCCCAGATTTTGTTGTTTAGAACTAGTTGCTTTAGTTTTATTGAAACTTTAAATCATCTTGATATATACAGCACCATGGAAAACTTAAGCCTAAACTGAAATTGGTCAACTCAGAACTTGAGTCTTCAAGTGGAAGAGGTCAGGCAATCATTAACTATGACTTTTAACCATGAAAGCAGACATATTTGAGAGGAGGCGCACAAAGTTTTATGAAGAACAAAATCCTATGCTGTTGATGTTAACAAGAAAAGTCTGTCAAGGTGTTGTTTTGATACATTTTACATAATAAATATTCACACTAGTTCATAAGAAATGTTACTGGAGAGCAGTAAACCGAAAGTATTTGGCTTTGTTCTTGAGGAGATCAAAGTACAGAGGTATAAGAGAGTATTGTTGATGGTTGGTTGTTAAAGCCATTTCCTGGTAATCATTTGTGTATTCTACTGTAAGAGGATTGATTTGCATTGCCTAACTGAAGAGAGCTTGCACTGTTTGTCACACGGACATGTCACGTGGTTCACAGTAGGCAAAAGCCTCTGCTTATGACGCTCTAGCCAGGGCCTGGCATTTTTCAGTGGTACCATACTGGTTTGCTGCTGTGAAACACGTGAGTAGCATGCAATTTTGTTACTGGTGTAGATGACCCAAGAAGACTTAAGCATTCAGTATGCTTAAGAATAAGCATTCATTATGCTAGTACATGACTATTGTGATTAATCAGATGTTGCATCTGACAGGAAAGTAAGTTCCCTTAAAATGATGCATTGTTCTGAATCCAGAGTCAAGCGAGGTGGAAAGATTAAGTTTAGTTTCCCGTTCATCGAAATACCTAAGAACGTATCTTGGAGAGCATATGGGAAAAGCAAACTGCTAAAGTATAGAGGAATAAAATCACTCTGAAATTATTTGGATTGAAATACAGGCAGTTGTATTTAAGGCAATCTGTGAAGTAAAATATGATGTGTAGAGAATAGTTGTTATATATTAAATTATTATTTGGCCATTAATCTGCCTTTTGGCCTTAAATATTAGGTTCAAACAAATACAGGGAAACCTGGTCTGCACATTACCTGAAATTCAAGAAGTATTCCGGTTTCAACATTATCAAACTTTTGCATCAAAATGATTGCTGGATTGCATCATTTCTTAAAAATCTTTTAGCATTAATTTGCAATTTATTTATTTTTCTCCTTTTTATTTTTGAGGTTGGAGATGAGATAGTTCGTATAAATGGATATTCCATTTCATCGTGCACACACGAAGAAGTCATAAACCTAATTCGCACGAAGAAAATAGTGTCCATAAAAGTAAGACGTAAGTAATGTAAAAATTCACCTGTATCACTGAAGATTGCTGATAATAGATTGCTGATGATTTGTAGGAAGTCTTACTTAACAGAGAATTTTTCTTTTTCAGATGTTGGCATGATACCTGTAAAAAGGTAATGATATTTAATTTGAAAACAAATGAGGTTATTCCTTTTCACATGGCCTCTTCAATATCCAAAAAACCTCTGTGTTTATCTGTATCTTTGAAAATGTGTGAATGGACATCTCCATAGCTGATTAAAATGTCATGTCCTTTGTGATAAACAGACAGATGTCTTGTTTGATGAATCTGACTTTTTATGCCAGCTGTGTGCTTAGATGAAGTGATTTCTATCTTCTCATTATTCATGGGTATTACCTCGAAATACCATTAGCAATGCATCTAGCTTAACAGATTGCTCCACTGCTTCTCTGTGTATGTAACATTTGAGGATTACTTCAGAGCTTAGAAAAATTTCAAATTATTGTCAATTTTTGTTGAAAAGTTGAAACTCGAAGTTGCATGCTTGAGAAATGTTATTGATGGGAGGTGTCTCTCTGCATGACACATAAGCTTTTCAAGTTGTTGTGATTATTCTCCAAGTCTTTCTTGGAGTTTCCCAAAATGGTTTTGCTTGAGGAGGTTTTCTTAATTTTATGTTTGACCAGCTTTAGCAGCCTAAATAATTGTCAGCTTGTTCGATGATTTATTTAGATTGCTGGAAAATAAACCAGTTGTTGTGAATGGCATCCAAAGGAACTTGTGGATGCAAAACAGGAAGACACATTAATACATTTGTATTTATTTTGTCCATGCTATTTCAAATTGCTTTTTCTTTCCAGTTCAGCAGATGAACCCCTTAAATGGCAATATGTGGACCAGTTTGTGTCAGACTCTGGGGTAAGAAATCAATATTTTATTAAGATGTCTCCTGGGAAATCTGTAATGGTTCTGAAGCAATTTGTCCTCTGACCTTATCACAAAAGCTATTTTATGTCTTTCTATGATGCAGTATCTTGTAACAAGGGAGAAACATCTTTTGTGGTGTGAAATGATGCTAAAATGATGAAGTAAGGAAAGCACAGGATACAAATGGAACGTCTTTTACTCATTAATTGATACTTTATTTTGCCTGAGCATATTAACTTCCCAGGCTATAATTCTACTGAATAAATCTTTAAAAGATTGTTTGGCCTTTCTTAGTTATATTAGCGGAGGAATGACAGGTATGAGTGCAAGTGACTTCCATGGGTTGCAGCAGTGAAAAGAGAGACCACAATTATCATTCTTTTCCTTTCAGGAAGAAAGACCTCGTTAAGTAGTGAGCCCTATCATGTATTTTTCCAGCTCTTTTGGCAGGGAGCATCTAAATGATTATTCTGCCATATCGCTTTCCTCTAATTTTCCTTCACCCTTTTCTGACGACAAAGTTTGACTATTTAAACAGTCTTCTCCAAAGAGCAAGATAAATTCTTTCTTTCACCTCAGCCATCCAACTCTACTGAAATGACTGTACTTCACATTCATCTCCAGTAGGATCTCGGATGAGTCTTATCTTGATGTTGGCAGCATTTGATCCTGCCTTCGTGAAGTTTTATAGTAGTCTTGGTACGAGTTCCACACAGAGTAACATCTGCAGCGTTTTTCAAACCCCCTACAGGAAGGAAAGGGCAGTGTTGCTGGTCTTGCTTCTTCAGGAGGAAGAGACAATAAAGAGAAGAAAGTCTTCATTAGCTTAATCGGTACAAAAGGCATGGGGTGCAGGTGGGTACATGTTTCTTACCTATTAAGCGTGACATCCAAGGCAGTTTTTTTCTATCCTTTGTCGATATGGTATCAGGAAAATGGAAGATGCATACTGGATCAGGAAGGCAAACTGGAACACAAGGATACCTGCGGCACACGTTCTGTATTATTAAACAGAACGTAAATATCCCTGTTATAGGTTCTTACTTAAAATCTTTTAAATTTATGAGCAGGCTGGAAGTGACATGATACAAACTGTTGTGGAGTTGGATCTTTTAAATGATTTTATGTTTAAAAATATTTTTTTTACTATTATTATTATTTAAAATGCTGCTCTGTGACATAACAGATTCCAGCAGTGTCCAGTGTCAGTTTAACTCACTGAGCTTAAACTACTTTCTCTAACCTTTTCCAGAACTGGAAAGCTATCACGCAGATATGTCTAGATCCTACAAGTAATGTAGAATTTGCAAGATTTTTATAAATAGGAACAGATGCTTCTCAGATTCCTGTCCTTGCAGCTAGTTAGGAAGGTTTGGGGGTAGAAGAAATATTGAAGGATTTCTTATAGATTTAGGCATATGTAGTTGAAGTTATCAAGATTGACAGAATATTTTCTAAAGCATAAATTTTATATCGTATTTACAAACCTGGAGGGATGATTAGACATCACCTGCTGGATATGTTATCTGCAAAAATCATTGCTGTATTTGGGCCCAACTTAGAGTGCAGCTTAACATTTCAAGGCTAGGTTTTGGCCCCTGGTTGAAATACCCTTCTTGCTTCTAATAACTAATCCTGAAAAATAGCATTGTGTTACACATACAGATTACCACATTTCAGTGAGTTCCCATGCAAACAATTAGTAATTCTTCATGGTGTTACATACTTACTTGAAAATTTTATTAGTGTCCCAGTCCCTTAGAGAATGTAGGTCAGTATATTCTGCTAAAAAAGCCTCTGGAAAAAATCCAGAAGCTTGAATATATTTCTTATACCTTTTTCTTAAATCACAATTTTGTGGTGTAAAAGGTAAAGTAGGATGATAAACCATTGTGCATGTGCTAGCAGATTTCAGTGTTTGTTTCAGAGTGGACTAATACAGCGGAAATATTCTTTAATCAAAAACAAATTATGAGAAAACAACTAAGCCTTCTCACTGTGTTACACTGTATTATTCTATATATATATAATCCTATAAATGTTTGGTTTTTATCTTGCGCCAGTATTTCCAGTGGTCCAACACAGAAACCAGGCATTTTTATCAGCAATGTTAAGCCGGGTTCTCTTTCAGCAGAGGTGGGCTTAGAGGTAAGTACACAGCCTTCCAGGGTAGGTACTGCAAGGAGATCTTGTTTGGTATTTACTACTTGAGTGATTGTGGATCACTGTAAAGCCGCCAGCTGGGAGTTGTTTTTTTCCCATGGGAAAGAAATACATTGTGGTTACATTTCAAATAAAGCCAGTTTCCTGAATTTTAAGAAGATGAGAATGCCCTCCTGGGTCAGACAAGTAGTCTGTCTGGCTCAGTATTCATTCTCCAACAGTGGCAACTGGAAATGCTGATACAGGAGGAGGTACAAGCCTGGGCACTTTCTGATCTGCTCCCCTTGTGCTCTGTCAATACCTATGGTTATTGTATTAAGAGTGTTAGAAAGTATATCTCTCTTTGTTTTTGTTTAATATAGGTACTAATTCAGCATCAGTACTAAAATTTGGATTAACTCCTTTAGGTCGGTGATCAGATTGTTGAGGTAAATGGAGTAGACTTTTCTAATGTGGATCATAAAGAGGTAAGATTGAGTCTTCCTAATTCACTCACTTTGTAGTTGTCAGCTCATTATGCATCCGTCTGATTTTCCTGGCTGTAAAAAAAAAAAAAGTTTTGATACCAGGCTACTTAACCTGGTTATGTATTGAACACAATACTCAATTTGGAGATTTGGAGATCTGCATACTTACTACCTGTTTAGGTGAGGTAAGTTGTCTAGAAATTCCAGCCTTGACAACAAGCATCTTTCATTCTATACACACAGGCCTTTTTTTCACTTAATTCAGACTGATTTTTTGTTTTGTTTTAATTTGCAGGCTGTCAGAGTGCTCAAAAGTAGTCGAACTTTGACTATCTCTGTGGTAGCAGGCGCTGTAAGTAGTGGATTTATACCAGCAGACCACTTGTGAAAATTACTATGTGGGCAAATAAACAGTAAGAATGAAGCTGTGTTTCTTTACCACGTGTATACTACTACATTCTGTCACGCCAGGGCAGCATTGAATGGCTTTTGATTATTTCAGGGATAGCTATCCACGGTACTTTGAAATAGAACAGTTTCATGACTTTGGGCCAGTGCAAATTTGTTTCTTTGGCAAGGAATGGAAATTAACTTTACTGTAATGGTTTTATGTGTTTGAGAGCTTCTGTTCTAATAGACAGTTGCTTCTGCTGAAAATATGAAAGGTGAGTTGGGTGGAAGTCAATTAATTTTTTGTCCTGAATAGCTGATGTCTTAGTATTATTCCAAATTAATTCCTTGTGTTTATTTGATCTTTTTAATGTATCAACATATTGAAAAATGTTAAATTTTCTGTTTCCACTGTCTTGTACAACAGAATATACACTTTTGGGGCCTAATCTATTGTCAGCTGAAATGAATTAAATCTTCCCACTGACTTCAGTATGACTTTCAATACATATTAATGTTTTTACGGCTTTAATCTTTCTCACAGTAAAATGTATAGTTATGTACAAGAGGATAATTAAATTCCACAGTCTAATCAAAGATGGTAATTTCTAATTGCCTTGCAACTGACTTAAATAGGGAAAGTAAGATTTAATAAATCATTTAAGCTACTTCCCAAGGGCTCATGTGTACTCTGTAGCTGTATTAAGAAATTCGTAGTTTAGTTAAACTGCTCTTAGAGTAACAGAAGATGTGGTTGTCCAAAGGCATTGTAGACATTTTTTGAACAAATACTCCAGTGAGTTATCACTAGGGGATCCTTCTGCTGCACCCTGCTTCACCTTGCATGTCTCTCCTTAGTACAAATCTTTGTGCTGAAGCAGAGATTGTAAAAGGAAGCAGCTTCTCTACTCCTGTTTTTTGATCAGCAAAGAGCGTGGTACAGAGGCATTCTTCACTGCCTGTTTTTGTTCAGGCTGCCTACTTTGAGCCCGAGACGTGAAAAACACTGCCTTCCTAATTAATATGGGATTCTAATTTCAGTAATAAAAATTAGGTAAATGTTACTGTGGTGTTCCACTTCCTTGAATAGCAAATAGTCCTCATGTCTTAACTCTAAAGCAAATGAAACAGGAACAAAACCAGCTGAAACACATTAACTGTGTAATCTTTTGGCAATGTCTATTCCCTGTATGTGGGTTCCCTGCATGACGGCACGTTTCCACAGCAGCCGGGCACAAGAGCATTAAAATGCCATAACTGTGTAGTGGTCTTTCGTTTTGGGATTCGTTCCACGTGCTGTTCTCTAGCATTGCCCTGCTTAGTTAGATTTCAGGAAAGTGCAATATGGAGTTTTTATTGTGTGACACGCTGAGTATGTTTTTGGCGTGACTCCTGCACTGTTTTTGCTGACTTTGGTAGTTTCATGCCTCTTCTGAGGTGTTTAGCACATCGTAACTTTGAGACTGAAACTGGAGTAACTCCTTGGAATGAAGTGGTCAGATCTTTTAGAGGCTTTCAGAAAAAGTGGTGTGAGGAAATGGCAGATGCACTAGTACATAATCAGTTTTGAATTATTTCCTAAAAGAAATAACTGATTTGTGTGGTGCTTCTGTTTGCAGGGAAAGGAGCTGTTTATGACTGAAGAAGAAAGGCAGAGAGAAGAACGTCTCCGTGAGCAAGAGCGACAGGAATTAATGCATCAGAAGCGGCTTGCGCTGGAAACAAACAAAATCATCAAAGAACAGCAAGAGAAAGAGAGATTGTAAGGACTCTATGTAGGGAGATCGGAAAAGTTTAGCATGAGTTTGGAAAGTGCGTGGAAAACAAGAGTGACTGTGAGGAGATTCCTGACTTACATGGACTAAATTTTGCTGTTTCAGAGCCTCTGCTCATAAATACTTATTCTTTGGTCTTTTCATAGGTATTCTATACTTACGCTGTGAATTCTGTGGTCGATTCCTAAGTATTCTGTACTTAGGCTCTTGAGGTTTTGGGTTTTTGTAGCTGATGTTGTTCAAACACATATTGTGTAGAAGAGTCACTTTGTTCCCTGACTGTCACATACCTGTGATTCAGTGTGATACTAGTTATTTTCATGATGCCATTCCCTCATCCTTGATTTTTAAGCAGGACAGCAGCAAATTTCATTTACTTTCACAATAGCCTGTTATGGAACTGTCTCAGAAGCAGATATAGTGACTTAAATAGATGATTTGTCCTCATTATCCAGATGGTCATGAATGTCCTTCGGGTTCTTATGAAAGTGTATCGAACCCTTGGTGTCTTAAAGACCGCTTTTAGAAATGAGCATTTTCCCCCAATGTATATGTATTTACTATCTTTTACTAACTGTATGCTGACACGCTTTATGCAAGTGCTTACTCAAAAAGTACTATTTTTATCATGGTGTCCTAATTCCTCTTATTATAGAAGAAAACTGGAGATTTCCCAGAAGGCTGCGGAAGAAGAAGAGAGATATCGCAGAGAGATAGAGCAGTAAGTAAGAATTTTATGTAGGCAATATGAAACACTTTAAATAGGCAATATGGTGCCTGAAGAAGAAGGTCTTTATATGGCAGATCTGGCTGAAAATATTCTGCATGATCTTTTCTGATAATACCATCTAATGTTTCCATTTATTTAAACGTCAGGTCCAGTACGTTAAGAGTAAGCACACCACAGTTACGGAATAGGAAACTGATCTGAAAATAAGCTCCTGGAAACCTTGAGGATTGTGGTGATAATAGCAGAATGGAAGTTTTGTGCTTATTTAAACAATACGTTAAAAACGCATAGAGAAACTTGAGATTAAGGAAGTTCTGTGTCTCATAACTTTAGTTTGCTGTCACTGAATCACTACATTTAATTCTAACAGAAAAAAAGAAATGAATATTGCAAGGAAATGGACCAGGGAAGAAATGGGAGAATTTTAATAGTCTTTTCAGTCTAACAGACAGTTCTGAGGATAAAAGCTATGTGAATTTAGACTAAAATAAGGACTACGTGATGCTAATGGTCTTGAGCATTAATTTCAGTCATCATAAGTTTTAAGTAGGCTTTTGCTTTTCTAAGGAGATAATTCTTTAAATTAAAACTGTGCCACCAAACCCAGGAAGTTCTATAACTATTTTAGTCAGGAAATCATGGTCTATTCTGGTTTACTCACTCAGGGAGGCCTTCCATGATGAGGCTGCCTTGTGAGGTCTATCATGTCTTTACGCTTACTTGTACAGCTTCCAAGTGCTGCTCAGGCACTTGTTCAACTTTTCTGTGTCACAATCCAAACTGTTAAGTCAATGTCAATCTTCTTGGTTTGGAGGAGAGAGGATGGCAGTATAGGATCTTAGATTCGATCTAAAGCTTAGATTTAATAAGCAGTGGCAGGCAGGCAGTTTCACTAGAATATAATGCTTTCCTGTATCAAGTTTGTCTGCTTTCGTGTATCAAGTTTGTCAGGATAACTCTTTGCTCCATATTTAAAATCCTTTCTGCAGGAATTTGGTTGTATAAAGTCACTGTGCCCTGCATACATTTTAGGAAAAAATTTCAAATATACTTCCAAGACAGAGTTCCTCAACTCTACATACTTGTAAGTTACCTTGTACCCCCCTTTTAAAATAAAAATTATATATAAAAACAAATCTAAACATTCTGTACAGGCTTTCCTGCTACGGACTATGCATCCAACTTTAAATACTGACCTCAGCTGCAGATTTAATAGTACTTTGACCACACATGGATGTTTTTTTAATTTACTTTAGCTAAATTAGACATGCAAAAGATAATCCAGTATAAATAGCATCATATATGTCTAAGACCTGGTAAATTTTAGTACTATATATCAGTTTACTGGCTGAAGACCGGCTGCAGCCAAGGATAGATCTTGGATCACTTGAAGGTACCTCCTATGAAGCTACAAGCTATTAGGTTATGCAGCAGATTCTGTTGTGACCTACTTGAGGTTTACTGAATTTTGCTTCAAAATGTTGTTTGATCATGGTGCCTTTCTAGGCGATACACTTAGGAGTTCCTTTATCCTGCAGCATGACAATTCTTTCCCCTCCTCTTCCCCCCGGTGCTGAATTTGAAGTCATTTGTGTCTCAACAGGTTTTAGTTCTTCTCTGGAGGAGTCATGTTCTGGGGTAGCCTAGAAGCAATCATCAACATAGGAAGCAATCATCAACACAGAGATAAAATACAGAAATAAGACATGTGTAGGGGGCCGGTTAGCTCAGTCAGTTGAGCGTAGCGCTAGCAACACTAAGGTCACAGGTTCGATTCCTGTTCGGTCCCCATGTGTTGCCTGATCTAGTTGACAGGTGGCGTCCCTGGCGGCAGGGAGGGTGGGTTAAAATGATCTCTAAGGTACCAGCTTAGGCCATTCTATGATTCTATGTGCTTTTAAGGTGTAGTTTACCCCTGTAACATCTGATTTAGGCATATGGTAGATGTTCTGTCATTTAGTATTTTGGTTAAAACTGACTGGGTTTCTAATAAATACTTCCCAGTTCTGAAAATGAAGAAACATTAGGTGAGAAATGGCTTTTGGCTTCAGTTAGGATGACATTATTGTAGTGTATCACTCTGGTGTGTGCAGGTGCTTATGTAACTGGCATCAGAAGTCACAATATTAAACAGGAATATTTTTCGCAGTTACATTGTGTTTTAAAAATTATCTTTGTAGCTTGGTAAATGAAACTTACATTGATGAAGATAATTTGGCTAAGGGGAAGGGGCAGTTTATTATGCTTTATATAAAAGAGAAAAAAATCAAATAGACTGAATACTGAGTAATTATAATGAGGTTATATTGATGCTGCTGGTTTTGTACTCAGAATTTCTAGCTGCACTTTTTTCCTGTAGGATAACAGCAGAAGAAGAGAAGTTTAAAAAGGAATGGGAAGAAGACTGGGGTCCTAAAGAACCTCCCAAATCTGTACAAACTGTTACTGCAGAAGTGCACTCTGCCCCTCATTCCAAACACAAATGTAAGTAATTGGTTTCAATCTGCTTCATATGGGGAAGTATTTGTTTCAGACACATCACTGAGCTGTGTGGAATGTATCACCGATTTGTGTCCAAGCCAAGCTACTTATAACTTGGTTGTTCTCAGAAGGCTGAAAGTATACGATGGATTAATTTAATAGCTTTTTTTTAACAGGTACCTAGCTTGCAAAGTCTGCAGCCACTCATGTGGCTGCACATGGTTTCTAACAATCAGCAGCAGCAAGAAAAAAGAACAACAATTTACTAAGAAATTGTTTCAAGTCTCAGCCCATTCAGCTTGTGGGTTTGGTGCATTGCTTCCCATGTTGTTTCTTTTCAGCATTTTGCGTGTGTTTTTACAGACCAGTTCGTGCATCAGTTGACTTGTGCTGATTTTCACTATATGCCCAAATGGAAGTAGTGCTGTGGTTTTTGTGTAATATGATTATGTTTTAATGTTCATGTGGATAAGCTGATATGCAAATGCCAAGTTATATATGTATGAATGCTTTCATCTCAGTGAAGAAAATACTACTTGGAGTGCTAAGTATTATTTTAGGTTTTATGGGCATTTTGTTATTGGGTTTTGTTACTTCTCAAAATGAAGGTATGAAGAAGGTGACATAAGTGTTTTATTCGGAATTAGCTTTGAGCTTTCTGCATTAATAGTATTGGTAGATAATTTAATACAGTTGTATGTTTGAGAAGGGATCTTGGAAAGTAGAGTGTTTGCAGGTAGAAAACGAGTACTAGACTTACAGTCTCATTTGGAGTAAAAGAATACACTTTGTACTATTCCTATTGTTAGCTTTTTTCCTTTCCCTTACTCTAAATCCATGTACTAGGGAGGGCGGAGGTTATGGTTTTGAGTACTTTTATCTGCTTGCTTCTAACTAAAAAAGATAAATATGGAATTCCTGCTTTTTTTGACTTGGAGGAAATGAATTCAATGTTTACTTTAAAGATCTTTTTTCTTATCTCTTTAGCAGGGCCTCAGTTCTCTCGTGCTTTTTGCAGTCTTTGGGGGCTGTAGGAATGTCTTGAAGCTCCCTTGCTTCTCTTCCATGAGGAGGAGTAAACAATATATTGAACGTCATCAAAAAATATGACAGAAATCATTGTTGCAAAACAAGAGTGAGACACTGAAAAGTCAAACATTCTTAAGAATTATCAACTTTTTAAAAGTGTTTTTCGTAGACCTTTTGACAAATCTGTTTTTTCCCAGCATGCCTTTCACATTGAGTTTATTCCCTCTCAGGCTAAAGTATTTAGCACATCATTTCTCTGCATATCACTTTCTTCAGTTCACGCTAATATCTTGAAAATGGGATGATGATGGTATAATGATATTTTAAAACCAGTGCAAAAATAATCTTGCATGCTAAGAGCTTGGGTACCAAAGTATATTAATAAAAATGAGCAATCAGAACTTCTGGATCAATTCCTAGTGACCTAATCATGACAAAGTTAGGAACATCTTTGAGAATTTGCAAAATTCATCTGTCCATGAGTTGCTGTGTGTAGTAGCAGATCTATTAGTATCTTAAATAGATCATCTGTCAGAGTGGAAAAAAAATCCTGCCTTTTCAAATATGGGTTACGTGTAAACTTTGAAGCACCTTTTCCTTTTCATTTTTTTCTATTCTCCTCGTATTATTTTTTCCCATACTGAGTCTACCTCATTTTCCTCCCCTGCCCTCCTTTTTCGTGTCTTTTTCCTCTTTTTATCCATCACAGCTAATCTTTCACAATCAGGTTGTAGACTGCACACCCTGAAAATTGCTTTGATACCACTTTGGAATTAGTTGAGGGAATGAGGAGGTACTGTTTGTACACCACAGAGTTTCCATCAAGACTTGACCTGAAGTGTAAGTCCAACTTAGTTGTCCAAAGGAATTGAGGATGCTTGGATTTTAATCGACAGTTGAGAAGCCAACCTGGAAGCTACAAGTAGTACGTGGAGAGAGTACTAAAACAGTATTAGACAAAGGAAAAGGTGGCAAGTGCTTGTTGCATAACTTAAGGGAGCCCTGGGTTGGTTCCTAACCTGATGATATTATTTTTTGTGTGACTTTGGGGAAGTCACTTTAACTTTTTATGGATGAGAAACTGAGGTAGGGAAATGTTTCTTCTGTAACCATCTTTTATCTGTTTAGTTTTCTGATTCTTTGGGAGAGTGTTTTCACTGTACAGCATTTACCTTGGTGGCAGCCAAGTAGGAGGCTGGTATTTCTTTCTGAAGCCAGAGATCCTAGAGCTGCTGTTGCTGTAATTACACGGAAAGCCACTTACCCTGTAGACTTACCTTCATAGCAGAGGAAAGTAACTGGCCCTGTGTGGATGCTAACTGCTCTTCAGAGTTGGAGGAGATTGGAAATGTATTTGATTAGGCAGGACTTTTTTGTTTTTTTTCTATTATGTGGAGCAATATCCCATTGCTAACTTCTATTTATTTAATGGAAACTTTGTCACATGTTGCTGATCTCTTTCACTTAATGGGAATCTCCAACGAGACTGTCATTTCTATCTCCTCACTTCTTTCCTCCTTTGTTTCTCTAGTAGATTTAGAGGGAGTTGCACATGACCAACTTGAAACAGATGACATGGATGAAGTGATGATGAAGCAGGACAAACAGGTTTGCTGCTCTGCCTTAACTTCCTATCCTGATTCAGATTCTTCCTGTGCCTCGCTTCCTCCTGACAGTCAGTCCTGACAGAGAACTGAACTCTTGATTTCACTAGGGCCTTTGGTAAATGATGAAAAGTTATAACACTATTGTCATCCTTACTTTCTAAAGATGCCTTGATAAACAATGTATCAATTCTGCAAAAAGATGAATTATATTGAGAGCTCTGTGTGTTGTCAGTGTTGCTTATATGAAATCATGGTAATGGATTCTTTTGTATGTTTTAATTTAGCAATGTGGTTTTTAATATTTTTATGCTTGACTTGAAATATTTTATTAGAATATAGGAAATGGAGCTTTTCTGGTGACTGTGGTCTGCCACAAGCTTGAATGAGTTTGAATACCTGTGTTGATTCAACAAGGCTTCTTAAAACTGGTGTGAAGTAGGACCATGACCGTAGAAATCTTAGCAATGCATATGGCTGTACAGTTCTATATGAAGATTACTTGTTGCATTTCCTTTTTTAATATAAAATGTGTATCGGTAAAATAAGGGTGACGTGACTAAATGTACTAGCACAATTGATCAAGAAGTCATTTAAGAACTCATGTAATACTAAACCTTCAGTATTGCACCTTCAAATAAATTTGAGTCAGTTACAGGTATCAGCATGGATTGCTCTCAGTCTGGACTAGTCCTGATTTCTCTTCAAAAAACAAGTTTTCCTTTACCTTTTGTAGCTTTTGGATGGTTTTATCGGTATGAAGGAAAATTTCCCACAATTCGCAAGGTACAAAGTTTGATATGTAAATTTATTTGCTGTGCGGTTAAATTTTAATTCCTCTTTTTTCTTCTTCTCTGTAATTACTAGACATTCTTCATAGTCAAATGTTTCTTCTTTTACTGTGTGCACAAATTAAGATGTGTTTGGGATGCATCTGCATAGGAGTTTGTCCTTTTGAACAATTTGGACTTTTCAAGTTCTGCCAGCTGCAGTGAGAATTATATACCAATACTTGGCAGAAGGCATTCAGTGCAGGTGGGCAATCCCTGTCTTAATGTTCTCCAGAAGTCTTCAGAATAACATATAACAAAAAGTAGAGAGGTGAAAATTCAATGGGAACCAAGTATGCAGTTCCGAGTTGTACCCTTGTAAATCTCCCAGGAAGAGGAGTGCTGGAGGCAAAAGGCATGTGCATCACACGCAGAAGGAGCCCAAAAAATTGGAAATATTTAAGCTTCGTAGAATACTTTTATATCTGTAGAGTTGCTGCTAAAGAATTGCAATTTCAGATTATTAGAATTTCAAATAATACTTTACTCCTGCTGTTGCTTTATTCTCCTTATTTCTTTCAATGTATATTAGCCATATAATAGGGGACTAGTGGTTGAGCTGTGTATTTTGGAAGTGGGTTTTTTTGTGTGTGCTGGCTGATGGGAATTAACTGGGGTAGAAGTGTCAAGAAGAGTTCCTATGTCTATCTTCTGGGAAAGGAAGGTTTCTGAGGAGGTCAGGATTGTTTCTGACAGATGATGTATTTGTGGCACCGTTTAGGACAATTGCTTTAACCTTTGGTGTGGACAGGAAATGCCCTTTGTCCTTCCTAGGCAGTAGGAAATGCTGGTACACTCTGATTCCATTTTGTTCTGCTGGCGACTGGAAATCATCATGGATGTGTAGCTTGTGTGAAAGCCAGTACAGTTAGGATTTCTGTCTGAAAACTATATATACATGTTACACAGACTCAGTCTCTTCACACGAATAGGTGATGTTCTGTATGGCTACTGACAAAGTTTACGCAGCATCCAAATACCTTTTCATATAGTAATGAAGATCTTACCCAGTTCCTGTTGAACACAGAGTGGACTAGAAGCTCGATAAGGTGTATTTTTAACCTTTAGCTTTTAAAAATATTTTTAAATCTGCAAGTGATGAATTTTTATCCTGCTCCAAATTGCCAATTGATTTGTTTTGTTTCAAAACCAAAATTCTACTCTCTACTAAAAATGACTGTAACAGGAAGTAAACTGAATCCATGAGAAGAATGGATGGAAAGGATGACTCACCCTGTCAATGCAGCTGAGATTTTCTGATGCATGTTCACGTTTTGGAACATTTTGACGTGTGCACTGCTCAGTGCGCCTTTAAATGCAGTAATTTTTCAAATGTTGATACCTAACAGGTTGACCTGCCAGTACTAAATGTATCTTCTAATTGATTAAAGGAGGTAACATTGGTAATTGTTCTTATGGTACAAACTGAATAAAACACGCCAGCAGAATTATGTTTGTGTTAAAACATTAGTGTGGAAAGCTAGATATTTTTTACTTAAACATTTTAAAAAAATACTGTCTCCAGCAATTACTGGGTTTTGTTTCTGTTTCTTTTCCAACACCATCACTTAACCCTGAAGCAATAGACAATATCCCACTGAACTCAGCAATACAAAGTTGCAATTAACTACTTGACTGGAAGAATTGACTTGTGTAGCTGCCAGGATAAATGTCTCTTTTCCAAGGCTTTATTAACAATATTACACGTAAAAGATGGAAGATAGAAGGAGGACAAATAATTCTGTTTAAAATGAAGCACATTCGTGCTTTGAATTCCCAGAACCACCGTGAAGAGTTGATAGCCGATAATAGCAAGTGGAGCAAATCAAACCCTAAGCACAGCCTCTCTGGGCACTGTCAGTAACTGACAGTACATGGCCAGCTACGTAGTTTTCCCCTTGGTCTGCACTCCGCATACAGAATTTTAGAGGTGCTTTGTGCTGTAATAGTTCATTCTTGGGAGTAGATTTTATCCAGTGCTTGTAGGAGCTACTTTGTGTTCGTGATGCAGTGTTCTTTCCTGGGAGCCATCCAGTTTCTGTGCTGATCTAAGTCTTTCCTTTGAAAATGCTTATCTGAGGTGTGTTAAGGCATGCAGTGCTGGTTTTAAGACATGCACAAAGGTGTTTTATGCACAGAATACTTGCATGTACCTATACATGAGTACCTGTCACCTGAAAGCAGTCAGTCTTGTGTTTATATAAAAACTGCAGAACAGAGATGGCAAATCAAGACCTAACCAAACCCATTTGAATGTGCAGAGTTTTGTAGTGGGCCTGTGTGCCCTGATGCTGTAACTTCACAGAGAAGTAAAAGAAGTTGAGCTGTCTGATCTTGTCCAACTTAACATTAATGCTTATGGACCCTCCAAATTTGGTTGAAGTTCCTGCAAATTACTGGGGGAAATGACTTCAGATTATTTTTAAAAAAACATCCCGGTACTTACACAGGCTGCAATTAAGTTTTCAAGGCAGGCACTCATGTACTGAGCTTGAAGTTTGCTGTGTTTTTAGCTGATGTTAAAATCAATTTAACTTAAAAAAAAGAAAAACAAAAGCACCAAAACTTCCCAGAAAGGGAGAAAGAAGTCAAAAAGCGATAGTCTGTGTGAGCAGAAGAAGAATAAAAAGGAAATGGAATTTGAGCAAAAACTTGCTAAAGAAAAAGAAGGAATGTTGGAGAAAGAGAAACAACTGAAAATAAATCGTCTTGTGCAAGAGGTATGTCATGCTTTCCTATCAAGTGCAAAATTTTATTGAAAGAAAATGAACTGACTCTTTAGTGGAATTATCTTAGCAGGACACTTGTTTACTTTTGTCAAAGATAATTAAGTTTAAAAAAAAAGCCGTTTCACTGTAAACTCCTGTTCTCACACTTGCTTGTTTCTATAGTTGGTTTGTGCCCAGATGAGAATACCTCTGCCATTGAGTGTCCATCTGTGGTGATAAATGTAATGAAATACAGCAAAATGGGAAATCGTTCTCCAAGGATTGTTATTTTTAAAACTAACTTAAATGGTATTTCATACTTTCAAAACATATTTGTATTGTAAATATACTTATAACCTTTTTTCATGCACCAATGTTGTGGTTAAGGTATCTGAGACAGAGCGAGAAGATCTGGAAGAATCAGAAAAGGTGCAGCACTGGGTGGAAAGACTTTGTCAGACACGGTTAGAACAGATTTCCTCTGTGGAGAATGAATCTCCTGAGGTAAAATTGTGGCTTCTCCATGTAGTGCATGATCTCTATATAACTCATGAGTTCTCTCCTAAAAGCAACAGGTTTTTATCAGAGAAAAATCTGTCTTGATCTTTCCCTCAGCCTTTCTCCGAAGAAAAGAAAAATATTTATGAATTAGAATCTATAGCATTTGCTGTTTCTGTATTTTATGGAGTTCTTTTTTAATTTGTTTAATGAAGTAGTTTCATTTTTTCTTTTAAATTATATTATCACCACAGAATTGGCTCATGAGCTGTTTGGGCTAGGTGAAACATGCTACTGATGATAAAACCTAGACTAGAATAGCCGACCATGGTTTTTGATCCTGTTAAAATATAAGAATGTCATTGCTGATGAGCTCTTGGATGCTTCCATGTATTGCATGGACTAAAGGTACAGGTCAAGAAAACAACAAAATATAATCAAGTCCCAAGGAATAGGGTTTGGTTATGAGTTTTAAATAGTCCACTTAAAGGGAGTTGCAGACAGAGATTGTGCCGTGGAGCCTGATGGTTCTAGATGTGAATTGCGGCTTTCCCACCATCGTGCTGCTCTGGCTCTCCTCCAAGCACAGCTGCTTTCCAGAGGAACACTGCAATCCGCTGAACTCCCCCGGAATTTGCAACCACAAAGGGGACCCTGGGGGAACGCTCTCGCATGAATTTCCTTCAGGTCAGTGTGGAGCAGCTCTGAAAAAAAGCGGCTGATCTTTTGTTCTTTGTGGCCTCAGGCACAGATCCATGTGGCTCTTCAGTGCAGGTCTCTAGGACAGTAGAATGATTATGTTGAGTTTTCTCTTACTATGTGAATTTGTCTGCCTGTGTTCTGCTAGATCTTTGTCCCCCTTACTTTGTAAAGTAAGAGGGAACATTGCAGATCAAAATCACTTTGGTATTTCTACTCTGATTTAAGACAAGTATTCTGTGTTGTATTTGCTCCATCAGTTCTTCTATTACATTTCTTCAGAGCTGCTGCAGGCAGATGAAGTGTTAAGGCAGGTTTCTGTTCTGTTGCACGTAGCTGACAAGCGGACGTCCTGCCGCTTCTCCTTCTGCCACATCAATGCGGCGTTTTGCCGGTGGCCTGCAGCTTCATACCACGGATCTCGATGATATAAACTTAGACGAAGTTGACAAGCCTAAACAACGTGTGGCACCACCACCACCACCCACTGTTACTCCAGCATCATCAGCTCATCCACTTCCTACACCAAATGTTCCACTTTCAAGAGGTCCAGCCCTGGCAGTAACACCAGCTCCCCAGGTGACCTCAAGCTCTGTTTGGATGCATGCACCTTTGCCATTCTCCTGCCTGGCCTTCCTCCCCTGCTCCACCACCCACTGGATCTGCCAGTCTGCCCTATGCAGTGTTTAAAAGATTGAAGGGGATGGTTTCATTGTTTCGTAGTAGTGAATGCAGTCCAGAGGTGGTTTTATTTTAATTTTTTAAAAATTTAAGTCCAGGTGTTTGTTCTCTCTTCCCTATGTACATTGTAACCCTACTATGAGCAGGTATCTTGGGCAGAATGTATCAGTTCAGGACAATTTGGACTTGAGTGTTTAAAGATCTAAAAAATCAAGTAACAGCAGGCAGCAGATTTAATTCAAAGTTAAATCTGAAAAGAATATTTGTGTAATGAAAATAACTCATTGAAGTGTTTTAAATAGATCATCAAATTTCTTTGTTAGGTAAGAAGAGCAGACAAAGAAAATCAGCGTAAAATTAGCTCAAACTATTTAAACATCAGCACTGTGTAAGCTACCAGTAAAATACTTGTAGATAAACAAGAGCTGGTAACCAGGTTTGACTTGTGTTGCACACACAGGAGTTAGAGATTTCTTTGAAAACATTCTGACTTTATCCTTACTAAAATCTCAGTCCAAAAGAAGATCCAATATAGAAAATCTTGTGGCAGATCTCACTTTAGAAGAGAAATGGCAGCTCTTTCATCATAATTCCCTTTGGTAAGCACTGTGGTAGCATTCATGTAGTCGTTTTTGTGGCAAAAGATTCTGATTTGTTTCAAAAAGCAGAAGAGAATCCCATATGGTCACTTTACCCCCTCCCCTCCAATTTTCTGCATGGATTGTGTGACTGCATTCTTGGTTTTCTGGGTGTTTTTATGTTTACTTGGAAGTACTAGCTTTGTGTTTGTGTGATGCTGCTTAGTGTGGGGAAGGATATGCAAATTAATCACTTCTTGGGGGGGAACTTGCAGATTATTTCTATGTGAATAATTTCCCTAATGTGAACTTTGAATCTCTTCTTATAAACTTAAGTAGACCTCTGCTAGTGCTCACTCTGTGTGGTTTATGTGTTTAAAGCACCAAGAATGTGCTAGATCCACTGAACTGGAGATATCGGATGTTTTTATAGATAACAGGTTTCCCAAGTTACTTGCAAAACAAAAATGATGTGAAATGATAAAAATATATGAAATGTCACCATTCAGAGGAGAAATATGTTCTCCTAATGCTAGTAGAAAATATTCAGGTAAAAGAAATAATATAGGAACTACGATACTGGATCTGACCCCAAACCCATATATTCCAATCTATGTTTCTGGCAACTTTTCACCGCTAGATATGTTAAAGAGGTTAATAATTAAAGAAGAATACGTCAGGTAACGATAACAAAACAAATACCCTGGCCTTCAAAAATAAGTCAGTTTTCACTGAATGTGGAAGGAGAGAACTAAGCTCTTAGGAAATGATTAATGCTGAGCTAATGATGCCTTGTAATTATGTAGATAACATGATATTCCTGATGTGGTTTCAGTACTGGAAGATAAATCAGAAGCTGGACAATTAATCCTTGCTACTTTTTAAAACATCTTTTTTTCATATCACAGCTAAGCAGAAGCTCTGCATGCATGTGGCTTGAGCAATTAAAGATCTTCTGTTTATGTCTGCTAAAGTAAGAAATGGACAACTGCTGTTGTCCCATGAGGTTGCTTCTCTAACGTTATGCAAACTGGTAAATACTCTCTATATTACTAAGGTTATTTTTCTCCCAAATCGTTTAATTTCAAGTTTGACTCAGATACCTGACAAAAGGAAAGAAAACCTGTCAAATACATTCTTGACAACTGACTATTAAAATATCTAGTATAAATTCATCTGCAGTACTAAGTCTGTTGCTGTTTAGGTTGTAAGAAGCACCTCCCACGTCGGCAAAGTATCTGCTGTGTCAAGTAATCCGCTGGTACGTCACGCACTGTTAATAATGGCTGTTGTTTTGTGAACTTCTGATGTAATGCAAATGTCAAGGGTTTATCTCTGCATGGCAAATTTATTTAAAATTCAGCCCTTGCTTTCATGTGTGTGGATCCATTGCTGTGTTAGAAGATACCTAACTCCAGGTAGTGGAAGTGACTCCTAATGGTCTGGGGACTTGATATTTCAATACTTGAGCAACATACGGGCTGTGTTTGTGTGTTCAGGATGTCTGTATGTCATGGAGCATGTGCTTTGTTCTTCTGTCTAGACAGACAAAAGGAGCTAGGACCAAATTCTATTTGGAACAGAATGGATGCTAAGAAGCAAGCTTTCTTCTCAGAACCAACATATGTTTGATAACTCTTTGCACTGGTTTTGGTTCAGAATGGTTGCATGTCAGATTTTGTCATTCTGAGGCAATGCAGAAGAGTCTGTCTCTTAGTTGTGTTACTCCAGCAGAAATCATTCTGTTCCAGTGCAGATTTAACAAGATGATATCGGTGAACCTGCTGATTCTTCTAAGACCAGAAAGTTTAACAGCGTGACATATTTTGCAGTGTGGAACAGTATTAGTTGAGGGATACCTGCCAGATCTTCCAAAGATCTGATTCCAAAACACTTTTCTTAAATTATTTTAAAAAATAGGAGGGGAGAAAGAAAGACAAAGAAACAAAAAATTCTACCCTGAAAATTAATTTTTTTCTTTTTTTTTCTTTCTTTTATCTTTTTTTCCTTTTTTCTTTTTTTTTCTTTTTTTTTTTTTTTTAAATAGTGCCTTAACCAATTTTCTGGAAGCAATTAAAATAATTCCAGAGGATACAGCTTGTACTATACGAATGATATCTGGAATGCACCGCATTTCCTATGAGAAACATTGACAAGAGTGCACTAAGTGTTGCTGGGGTTAAGACAGAAACTAAATCCACAGGGCTCAGTTTTGAGCTCTTTTCTTGAATAAAACTATGCTTGACATCAGTGGGAGTGTTGACTGAGTAAGAAGTGTTCGGTTTGGTTAGTGTGTGCTGGATGATGAGGTCTTGGATGCCTCTGGGTATCTGTACTTTGCAGTGACAAGGGTAGCTAATTAGTGTAACTAACCCTTGCTCTTAAGTCAAGATACATTAACTTGAAATTTTCTATGGAAAGCTGATCACTGCAGTTCTGGTGAATTTTGTCTTAAAAGGTCTACTCAGCCACAGATTAGTTGAAATCTTATTTCAGGTTCACTGTGTTCTTACACTCAACCTTAGCATTTTTTTTTCTTTTTTTCTCCCCCCCCTCCCCCGTAGTTTCTCATTCAGTTCATTGCCATTATGGGAAAATTGCCAAAAGTAGGGATGAAATTTTTCCATAATCTTGCTAGTGAAGTCAGAGTTGAGGGGAAAAAGTTACGTTTGGATGTGAGAGAATATGTTTTTGTTTGTTGACTTTGTAATTCTTAGTTAAAATAATTCTGTAAGTCTTTTTTTGTGTTAATGTCTTTTATTTCATTATCATAACCTATTGAAATTGAAGCATCTTGGTGAAATGATGGATTGGCACAGATTACGTTGTGAATTGTAATTTTCTTAAATTAACCCCATAGCAACTTGCTCCAAGTCCACCTACCCAGCGCCATCCAGGGGTACCAGTAGTCTCTAAACCAGTCATGCTGCATCCTGACCCAAACTTTATGGTCAGGCCAACAATCAAATCAGAGGCCTTGGTAAGCCTTTCAGTGTGCTTCTTCTGAGTGCTGCACTACTGTGGGATTTGTTAACTTATCCTCAAACAATCTGTGCTTGTCTTCTTTTCTGCTAACTAAAATTCTTACAGATTTTCACATGATCACTAACAGTAAGTACAAAAGGGTATTTTTCCATTTTTCCCCCATGAACTGAAAGTCAATTTCAGTGACAATTTTTGTACTAGGGTGCATAATTCCAGAGCAGTGTAGAGCCTTAGACTGTCTAGATCTTATTTTGCAATTATTCACATGCTGGTTTTCGTATTTATAATTTCTGAATTCGTTTGTCAGAAATGAAATAGTAAAAATCAATTACACTGTATTTTTCCCTTGTAAATAGTCATGAATATACTTGAAATGTAGGTATATACTTCATCATTTAATTTCCAGAGGAAAAAAGTGTTGTTATAGGTTAGACTCCAATATACTGCTCATGCAGTGTTACTGCAAAGTTGACTCACAGTCAGATCCTTTTTCTTAATTCTTTTCCATTTTGGTTTCAAATGCAGATGAAGAAAAACGTCTTAGGCTAAATGTTTTAGGACCAGCCATGAAGCATCTTTGAGAATTGTGATATATGAGGGAACATGAGCCAAGGCTTACTGAAAAGAAAAGAGAAATACTGCTCTGACAGGTGATGACTTGCAAGTGACAGCCTAGAACTGTCATCTCAAATAGCTTGTGAGCCAATTAGTATTAGTATTCTTGAGGGTCATAATTTCTTGTCTTGCTAGATTTCATACACTTTGGGGAACTCTAGTCTTTATGTCTTATTATGACATAATGCACATAATTTCTACCTTGAATTTACCTGTCCTGAGTACCAAGCTCTAGAAACTGATCTTGATGGATTTGCTTGATTCAAACAGCTAATTGTTAATTACTAGCAATACACTAGTAAACATGGAAGGCGTGAACACGAGGATAAAATAAACATGTAAGAATGGGTAAAACATTACTGTTACCTGGAAAGTGAAGGTAGTTGGCCCAGATAGCAACAGTGAAGTCTGTTCTGACTTAAATCTTCATATGAACTGAATTCAAGCCAGGGTTCCGAGGTCTTTTAATTAATGAAAATGAAATTGTTCTCATTTAGAAATAAGGAAATCTTGAGTGAGGATTAAACCTTGAGTGTAGCCTTGAGTGCTGAGGGCTGCTCTGCATCAAAGTCAGTGCAAACTGTCTCTGCTGTACTAGAGTGAATTGGAATACACTCATGACAAAGCTAATTAAATTTTGGCTGGGAGAACAGGAAAGGATTGTTATGATTTAGTGGTGGGGTTTGCAGAGAAGCTGTCACAAACATCCTGGTTTGTGCCTTAGAAGGTTTTGATGCACTTGGTGCTGCTAAAGAGTTTTCCTCCCTCACCCCTTTGTGGTTAGATGCAGCATTTCTGAAAGGGAGAAAGGATATTTAAGCTTTCCTCTAATTTACAAGATGTGAAGCCTGATTCTGCAGGACTGCAGTCGAAGGACTTGAGCAACAGGTGCTTAGATATGGTGTGGTAAGACATGGCGATGATTGGAAATTTCAGTTATTATTGGCCATAGCTATACCAAAGCCATCTGGGTTGAAGAGGAATTTTTTTTTTTTTTCTAAGTGGCTAGAGAGGGGATGAGGAGTTTTGTGGAAAATCTTGCCAGACCTGCCCAGAAGTCCTTCAGGACAAAAACTCAGTCTTTGTATTAATTAAACCCAGACGACAACTCTTTTGTTAACTCAAGAATAGATATGTTTTTCCAAGTAACAATATGGGTGTTGGCCATAGATAGAACCTGTAGTGGAACTGATTTATAGTCATTTGTTCTAAAGCAAATTGAGTTCAGAAATGGAAATACCATCATTAAGTCTAGAAATTCCGTCTTGTTTCAGAAGACTCGGATATGTTATCTGATTTGCTGCAAGGTTTTGAGTGGAAACTGGAGAGATGTAAGGAGTGTTCTGTATATTATTTCTTTTAGTGTGTTTTATTTTTAAAATTTTTTGTAATGTAGTAAGAGGTTCTGTATTTTAAGTGATTCCAAACCACAGTGTATAATTTTTTAATGCACTGGAAGTGAAAGAAACACAGAATCAGTATGAGATTGAAGTCATTGAAGCCCCCCAAAAAAAAATAAAATATACAATAGAATAATAAAACAAAATATCCAGCAGTTATGAATCAGTACTGTGAAATTGCTTGTAGGTGTCCAAACTGAAGCCGTATCACTCTGAAATAAGTCAATTAAAATCAGGAACAATTTTTCTTTAAGTAGAATGAACCTGTGCTAGTGATTGGTATTTAGGTAATTGCTTCCTTCAGTGAGAGCCCAAATCATGTCTTTTCTTTCAGCTTATCAACTTCATGAGGAATTTAATAATGAGGAAGTTCCTGCTAGGGAGAGCAAATCTAAAATGTGTAACATAAATTTATCATGACTGTTCAGTATTTTGGAAATCACTTGTCTAGCATGGAGAGGAGACCCCAGCACTGTTCTCTAGAAATTAGGGGCAAGAGTAATGAAAAAATATTTTTAAGAAGTCTTATGGTGTAGAGATGTGCAGCATTTATGTATTTTTTCTGGAATTCTTTCCTCTTTGTATTAAGCACCATTTCACTGTATGTATTCTCTCATTTTCAAATGGTATAGGGAACAAGTGTGATTTAGTCCCTAGAAGAGCAAAAGAAGCAGTGAGATTATTTGTGAGTGGGTGATACTTATTTAAAGCAAGAAGTTAATATCTGGTTTAGCAATTTTCTTTCTTTTGCAGCCACAAGAGATGTTTAAAAGGATGGTGGTTTACAATTCATCATTTAGATCTAACAAAAAACAAGTAAAATAACATTTTCCATGTTTTGTGTGGTACTTCTTGGTTTGACTGATCGTAGAATTAAAACTTTCCTTTCTACTCCTGTTGCTCAGTTTCTAAAACAGGGTGCAAGACAGCCCTAGTGCATGAAAACTGCTAATCTTGGTAAACTTTCAGGGTGTGTCTGTGGCTCCTGCTAGTCTAGAAAGATGAAAAACGAGAGGATAGTTCCGGTTGAACTGTCTGTAACCACTTACGTGGTTAGTGCAGTCTTTAGGTAGTTGAACATGGATAACAGATCTGATACTGGCAACGTGTTTTTTTTTTTTATTTATATTCCTGAGGTTTCCTTTTTTTCTTTAGCTTTGGCTTGCAATGCTTTCAGTAATGAAATATTTTCTTAGTTTAACAAATACAGCTATAGTTATTAGTAGGAACTGGTGTTGGAAAGCACTTACTCATACAACTTTTCTGTAGTGTGTAGGGTTTTACTGAGTTCTTCACAGTGATGAAATTTTCTTCTCTTTGATTGACCCATGGTTCCAATAGGTGGCCCCCTGAAGAAATAAAGTTTGTCCTTAACTTCTTTGCTGCTCTTAAATGTGTCAGTTTCTTTGCAAAACACCTTTATTAATGCAAGCTAATTGAGATGTATTGCCATGTTATGTGAAAATGTAGGTGCGCAGTTGTGAGCTTACTGTATGAGCTTTTAAGTGGTAAACCATCAAAGTTAATAATGATTTTTTTCTTCTTTTGATCAGTTTTAAATTTAGATCTAGAAGGGAAAACTGGATTTAACTGAGAAATCAAACTTTGTGTCCTGGTTTAAGATTGTTAGTGTGTTCTGTGTATATAACAGTTCTTCTCTCGGCAAATGTGGTTTTTTGGAAAAATTTGCTATGTCTGGTTGCAGGTTTTTCTTTCAGTCCTTTTGTTGTTTATTTCAGTCAGGTTTCCCTATCTGTTGACTATTGATACTAGAAACTTGAGTAAGTAATACCATTGTCCTAGGTACTCGTGTTTTGGGCTGGTTGTTTTGTCATTGTTTTTTTAAAGTGGCAACTTCTCCTTTCATTTAGAAGTCCAGACAGTCAGGTTTTGGTGCAATTTTAAGGATCCAGATTCTACTTATATTGAGTCCTCTGGATGTTACTGTAAATCATAAAAGGATTAGAATGGTTTCAGCTCTTTCACCTGAGCAGTGGGAGGGTGGGCTTGGCACTACGGTTTCCACTCGATGGTGCTCACTTCATTAGTCTCTGCTTGGGTATAGAGTGTGCTCTCTGCTCTCCAAATCTGTGATGCCCATTTCTGGGAAGATGTATTACAGTTCAGGAGGCGTCTTCATTGTATCATAGCTGTATTTTTCATTGCTGGATCTAGATAATTCCGCTTACTTGCTTGCAGGTTTTTTATTGTGGGGTTTAGTGGAGTTTTTTTTCCTGTTTAAAAATTATTTTCCCAGGAAAACTTTCTTCAGGAGCAGCATCTGTTTTTCATGAGGGTGACCTGGGACAAGGAGAGTTCAATGACTTCCTTTAGATTACATAATGAATTAGTGACTTGGTTGAGACTGGAGTTCTTTCCTCTTAGTGGCTTTCTACAAGACCATAGATGTCTACTTCAGCCATGATTCCAAAGATCAATACAAATTCAGATATTCAAACTGTTAGTTTAGGTAGTTATCATTGTAAAATGTTTCTCTTAGAGTTTTAGCAAAACTGTTTACAATATTAAGGCACTTTTTAGATGAGTGAATGATTTTTTGTTTTCTCCCAGGATGAAATTCCACCCTTGCTGAAGTCTGACCATAGATGTCTACTTCAGCCATGATTCCAAAGATCAATACAAATTCAGATATTCAAACTGTTAGTTTAGGTAGTTATCATTGTAAAATGTTTCTCTTAGAGTTTTAGCAAAACTGTTTACAATATTAAGGCACTTTTTAGATGAGTGAATGATTTTTTGTTTTCTCCCAGGATGAAATTCCACCCTTGCTGAAGTCTGTGATCAAATTCCCATTTATTTAGTTCCTCGAAGGCAGCAGTAAACAAATGTAATCCAACTCATACTAATTTAAATATGAAATAAGGTCTTTCATGTTGCTATTCCCAAAAGATGCTTTAAATACATATTTACCAAAAAGAAAAACCACAAAAACCCCCCAAAACAAACAGAAAAGAACCACCCCCTCAGAAAAACCCCCATAACTAGACATTTCCTGCCAAAACTTCTAAGTCCTCCACAGAACCATATGAAAACAAAATAGGTTCTTGTCCTGCATTCGCTTGTGGTACAGAGCCAACTCCCTGAAACTCCATGGGAAGGAGGAGCGGAAGGGGGTGGAAGAGGGTCCTACAGCCTAGACACCACAGTCGTGTTACTGTCACATTGAAGGCTGTCACTTCGGTGTGTGTTAGTGCCCAGCATGGTGACAGTCCTAAGAAACGTTGCTGAAAAGAGTGGCAGAACATCCTACCTGTGATGCTTTCAGGTTTTGTTTGTGTTCTGTAGGGTGCAGAGAGGAGCTGCAGCGCTGACAGAGCGGTGAACTAGTCTTCAAAACTGCTCCATAGTATGACCAGCTCAGACTGCTGATCTGGTCATAAGGTTTTGAAATGTCTTCTGACTGTCAGGATGGACTACTTGCTGCCTTTCTGTGCTTTTCTCCATTTACTGTCTTCTTTCATAGCTTACAGAATTAGATGTTCTCTCACCAATAAACAAAATGGAGTTTGTGTGTTAAGTGTGTGCATGAGGCTAATGTTTTTATAATTAAGTATTGTTTTATTCTCAGGGCTTCCAGAAATACTTGGAAGATTTTGACCCATATTCAATGGTAAGAAGAGAATTTCTGTTTAATATGAAACACACTGGAAAAAACACACCTTGTATTTTGAGGGCTGGAAGGTGGTAAGGTTCTTGCTTGTTCATTTGCCGAGGCTTATGTATTTGTTTTTTCTAGTCGTGTTGAAAAGGAGCTTTATTGCAGGAAGAGATGATGTGGTGTTCTGATCTTCTTCTAACTATTTTGGAGGAGGGAAAGATCCCTTTTCTTCCATAAACTACATAGCTCAGCCTAATTGTTTAGTGTTTCCAAGATGGAAATGACTGATCTCATTATATCTTTCCATAGTTTTCCCCAGAGCAGATTATGGGAAAAGATGTACGACTGTTACGAATTAAAAAGGTAAATACAATATTTCTTGATTGACTGACATTTAAAGGATTCATGTGAGCATTTCATGCACAATCTCATTTACTGGGAAGAAGGAAGGATTAAGGTCCTGTTGATAGCAAAACTTAACAGTCTTTTCTGAACTAAAACTCTTTCTTAATAGGAAGGATCGTTAGACCTTGCAGTTGAGGGAGGAATTGATTCTCCAATTGGAAAGATAGTCGTGTCTGCCATCTACGAGGGTGGTGCTGCAGACAAGCATGGTGAGTAACAGTGGGGAATTGCAGTGCTGCTGCAAAGGGTCTCCTTACGCTGGTTGAGAGTTGTTGGCTGACTTCATAGCCACGGCTGGTACTGAGAGGCACACTTAGAGTGTCCAAGGCAGCCGCGTTCTCTCTCAGCTGTAAGGGCAGCTCAGAGGGAGGCTCATGGTTTGAAAGGTGCTGCTTAAATTAATCATTATGGAAAATGTGTTCATAGTGTTAAGAAGAAATTATCACTGCTGCTGTACTTTTGTCATTACAGAAATCTCAGTGATGTGGCCTGCAGGTGTACAGTTGTTCTTCTAATAAGGACTCTGCTTCTTCCAGTCTGACACATAAAAACAAAAACACCCAGCGCCTGGTGGTGCTGGTGGTGCTTCGTTCCAGATTAGCAAGTCAAAATCGGTTCTAAGGACTCAATATTACATGTGCTCTTGTAAAGGAGTGACAGTCCTGCAAACCCTTGACAAAGGCCACTTTTACCTTCAGATCTTTAAGTAATGTCCCCGTTTCCCTAGTAGCGACAGCATACACTCAGCCTCTGTTTGTAAGCTAAGGTGGATTACCAAGGTATGCCATCTACTACTATGGAGGATCTTAGTGAACTGGTTTCTTACTGGTCATGAGATTAGTGTGGCTTTTCCATGCCTAAAAATTCCTTTTCCTTTTGCCTGTAGCAAGCTTTCTTGTCTATGTTAGTTTTCAGTGTAAGGCTTCAGGTCTAGTGAAGACACTTCATTATACTCAATACTGCATAAATATGGGACACAGCAGACTCACAGAGGTGGTTTTTTTACTTATGTATATGTATGCTGTGTTGATCTTCTCATCAGGAGGCATAGTGAAAGGGGATGAAATACTAGCTGTAAATGGCAAGATACTAATTGACAGCAGGCTGGCAGAAGCACAGGCAACTCTAGCAAGAGCTTGGAACATGGGTGGGGTAAGTGCGTATACGTTTTTGTTCTGCCTATAACACCAGGTAAGGTGTACTTTTCTTCCCCTGACATTTTCACATCAACGCAAACAAGGCTGCAAACATCAAGAGTAACAGGTATGCCACGTGTTACCAAAGTGTTACCAAACTGCAGAAAATACTGGTATATAGTGTCTCTGAAAATCAGGAATGTAATTTACTGTGAAAATTCATGGCATTTAGCCACATGTCAAGATTGGTATTTAAACACATTCTGAGTGTTTATAGTATGCTTATCTGTAGAATCTTTGATAGTGAAAATGACTTGCCAGCTGATTGGAATTTTATAATAGCTTATCTTATCTTTGATTTCTTAATGTGCAAGTAACACTGCACTTCAGCTACAGTGAGTGTTTCCCCATCGAGATCTATATTAATTGCTAAAGTGACAATACAGGATGATTCCTAGAAAAATTATTTTGAAATGCTTGTTGCAAGACCAGTAGATTTTTATTTAATTTCAGAATACAAATCAAACAGCTCAATCTTGAAAGGGTCTTCTTATGGAAGTCTTTACTAGGGATCTCCCTGGTGTTTTCTGTGGCTTTTGGGACTAGATTGCCTTTCTGATTCTCTATCTGGTATTCCATGGTGGTTCACTGACCATCTCTAAAAGTACTATTTAGCAGAACATGTTTCCCTGTGGACTTCTTTTTCAGGATTGGATTGACTTAGTCATTGCAGCATCACCTCCAAAGGAATATGATGATGAAATGTAAGTGCATAAGCTTTATTTCTCTGGGAATTAAAACACTCGTAGTAATAGTCTATATAATTTGCTTTTTTATCAGACACATTTCAAGTATTTACTTCATGTGGATAACCTTCTGCATCACATAGTTGTTAATTTGATAGTTTTAAGTAGCTATTAAGTAGTTATCATGCATTACAGCAGTGGTTCCCAGACTTCTCAAAATGGTAATTCTCAGAATTGGTTGTATGTGGCTACACACTCCCTACTTTCAGTTTAAAAGTTTGAAGATTGTTTATTTATTTATTTTAAATTACTTTAGTCTGAATCATTTACTGTGGTCCCGTGGATCATAATTCATGGAAGCAAATTCCCATAAGCATTCTTCATCACAACCAGACATTTAATTCTATTTGTGAGTTTGGGGTTTTTTTAAATTAAATTGCTGTTACAATCTTTGTCTAAGCCAACCCAAGTGTAAAATTTTTCAAAAGAGCTAAGTGATTTGAGTGTCTTGGCAGGTTGTGAATTTGACAGTCTTTTTTTTTTAAGATAATCAACATAGATGTGAAACAGAAGAAACCCTGGCTTTAAGTGTGATAGAGCTGTACCAAGCCAATACAACTTGTTTTAATTTAGATGTTTTGAAAAGTAAAACAAATGTTTTCTAGCTTGACTGAAGGAAAAGATTTGAAGATGTCCTTACTACCGAGGGAGAGGGCAGAGGAAAGTTTCATAGTCGCTCTTAACGCCGACTCTTTCCTTGTGTAGAATACTAAAGTATTGGTTGCTGAAAATCAGTATTGTTTTGCTGGCTGACACCAACTGAAGATTGCTGTAAAGCTGTGTTTAATATCTGTGCGTAAACTAACGAGGAAGGAAATAACTGTCACTCTTATTTTGTTTTCATATCCTGTATATTTAGCCCTATTATTCCCTCATCAACAGTCAGTCCCAACACACAGAGAAAGGTTTTTGAAGGCAGTGCACCCGTGTACAGACAAGGGTATCTCCTGCAGCTGTAGCCACTGCAGTGCTCCCTCATGGTGAATAGCCAGACTATTGTCCCTCGTGAGGCTGCGTTACTTTTTCAGCGTGTGCCTGCCTGTGCGTTGCATGCCATGCTTGCTTTTGTTCCTGGCATGCTGGAGAGTTCTTTGGGCTTTTGCCATGCCTATCCTATGGAAATACAGGTATTTAGTTTCTACTTCATAATGTCCCTTAGAGGTTCTTTGCAGAATTGGTGTATCATCTGCCAGACTATAAAATAAATAGGCCCTGCCTAAACAAGTAGGATTAATCTATTTTTATTTTTTTTCCTTTATCTGTGGACCACTGCTGTGACTTTGTGAATTAATAAGTAACTACAAATTACTTCTTAAGGCTTGTCCAAAGAACAAGTTTCCATTTGTATTATATGACAGTGTGCCTCTAAACAAATATTCATGACTGTTTGGTTTTCACTAAAGTTTGCCCAAGTTAAACCTTATACAGTGAGCTTGTTCCGAGTTTCTTTGTGTCACAAACTCAGTTTATTGTATATGATTTTTCTGTGCTGTAAATATTGTAAGTGCAGTCACAGATCTGTAGAGGAACAGAGGTGAGAGTTCTTGTTGCATGTGGGTATTTGTGCACTTCTCAATTATTACTTACAGTACAAATCAAAATGACTCATCTAAGATTCAGTTATATAAAACTGTGGTTACCAGAAAGACTAAAAATTGCACGGCAACTAATAGCGTCTGTTTCACTATCTCTTTTTCTTTTTTTTCTGCAGGACGTTTTTTTAAAGAAGGCTACACTGGAGCAATGAAGTCTTGCCCCCAAAGAAAACTGTTGCTCTGCAAATTAATAGGAAATTAATAACTGCACCTTTATTTCAAAGAAATGTGAGCAGTCAGACCCATAAATTGAACTAGACACTTCAGATTTTTCAGGTAATTTGAGTAATTTCAAATCATTCTCTAGACATACAGCAAGAAATGTTTGCAAGATTGTTGAGAAGGGCTTCCAGGGAGCATAGTTTGGTTTGCGAGAACTCAGACTGTATTTTAGCATTCTGAGGGGGCCAAATTTTGAAAATTATCTTTCAATTTTCCTGGAAATAGACACCAAAATGACAAACGAAGATGGAACACAGATGTCTGTTCCCACATGCAACACTTGTGATTACACGTTTACAGGCCAGTTTGGGTGTGAAAAGGATTATATTTTTACTCCATACATGTGATTTTTCCCTGGAGAAATGGGAATGTATGTAGGTAACTTCTGTTCTCACTCATCTTCCTGTAGCTCTTTTAATGTCCATTTCTGTTGCTCAGTTTTGAGTTGTTTTCAGTATAGAAACGTGGCAGGCGAATGCTTGTACAGTATAGAGGATCTTGTCTACCAGCCAAGTAAATAGCTAACAAGCAGTCCAGATAAAATCATTACGTGTAGTCACAGTTATACCGCTGAGTATTTGTACTGGTGGCAAAAACTGCTCCCTCATAGAGTCATGGGTGGAAAATTTGGGTGTGATTCACAGTCTGCAGTCATGTACTTTGTTCTCAGCGACATGACTAAACTGTGCCGGAAATCTCTAAATGTTACCTTCTGCTCTTTGCGATTGTTAATCTTCTGTTTTAAGTAAATTCCTCAAGACCATAAAACCTATGGTCATCTGCCTCTTAATAAGTATGATAACAGGTGCAGACTTAGCAATTTGTATTACCAAGGTATATTCTTAAAAATGTCATTGCATTCTTTCCTCCCTTTTATCTGCCAGATTGTATTCTGTTTTTCATATTGCGTTTTGATTTTTTTCTTACCTGGACTAATGAAAGCTGGTTTGTAGTTCTTTGTCATATCAAATTCCCACTGAAGTCTTGACTTTTCTAAGGTTTGGAAATCCTCCTTTCTGTAACACAGAAAAGTAATAATTATATTCCTGAGAATTCTGTACTTATATGGAGATGATTATTTATGTTGCGTTTCTTCGTTTGTAGTATTGTTCTAGTATGCCAATTAATGTGTCTGGCAGGGTACACATGTTAGAATGTTTAAAACTTTGACTTTTACAACTAATCTAGAAATAAAATTGCATTTGCCAAATGGAAGAAGTCTTGTTTCCTCTTTGTCTCTGGGTTTGTACATCATAGTAGTAGCAAATGTGCTGAAGTACATAGATTTCTGAGTTGATCTTTAGTAACAAACCCATTTGCAGCAGAATGCCACCCTTGCAGAATTCAGAAGAAAATTCATTCTGTACAGTAGGGAATTGTCACCCAGCTGAGCTGCAGTGACCTGCTTGTTACTGACTTTTTATGGGCAAATCTGGTCATTTTCTAGTTGGCAAGCTGCTCAGTGCAGCTGCTCCCGTTTGTTTTGTTTGCTATGTCCTTGGTTGCATCTACCCAGAGCTTTTGACTTCCCAGCCAACAGACCGATCTAAATGCATCAAGTTTAGCACTAGAGGGAAAATTGCAGCAGGATGTACTCCTCCTGCTGCTCCGGTTCCCAGTTGCCTACATGCTGCAACCATCTGGCCTGGATGACAAGGCAGATAGAGGAGTGATGGTATCAAATGCTCTCTTAAGGGATGCTTGGATGTTCTGTACTGGTAAAGTAATGAGCTTGAGCCTGCAACCAGTGCTTGATTGTGCTCATCACTGTCTCTGCATGCTAGTATAACATAGAAAACTTAAACGTTAGGTGTTAGAAATATTTTTACTGGTGTTATTTTTTTAGAGACAAAAGAAGCGTAGAGACTGAGCTGGGAAATCTGTGGGTGTACCGACAGTTGAGTTGGAGCCTTGCTTCTTAGTCACAAAACTATCCACCCCTCATTTACCCTGTTAACTTTATTTGCTTGGATACAGCTTAAAATGCATGAGAGACACTAGAGGAAGTGGTTACTGCTCATTACTTCATGTATGTAAGAATGTTACTTGGTGTGTTTAACCTGTGTTAGGATGGCAAGCTGTGTTAGAAAAAAAGGAGATCGACAGTTCTGAAATATTAAAATAATCTTAAACCATTAGTTGAGTTTTTTTACTTCTGGCTTTTAGTGGCTTGGGACTGGATCACATCTTTCATTTGCCAGCTAGCTTAAGGTGTTGGAGAATGCTATACGAAAATACGGTTTTCAGACAACTTCCTTTGCAGTTACTTTGGTGTGTGAGCAGAGCATCCCAGATGTAAATCATTTATAGAAGCATGCCCATTTGAGTTGCTGCTGCATTGTTTTCTGGTGGCTGTGATAGTCACTACGTGTGCCCATGCCTCACTACTGTGAAAAGATAAAGCATAAATAGGACTTTCCTTTTTTCAGCCAAAACTTAGTTTTGCTTGAGGGCCTGGAAACTCTGACCTGATGCACAAAGCAGGAAGAAGCCCAAGTACTTCATGACAGTCTCACAAATGCCTCAAACTGCTTTTAACATAAGATAGTTTTTTGTTCACTGTAATCTCAGAGGGAATATATCTAGTTTCTCAGAGCTGTTTGTTTGGCTAAGACCACTAAACCCTACTATCTCTCTCTATGGGATAATAACCCAGAGGAAGAGTTTCTCAGAACTGTTAACAATCATTTCTATTCTCTCAGGAATTTCTTGGCCATGTTAATCACAGCGTTGACTTCAGGATACCCTCACAATTGCTGAACTGGAGCATGAATTACATTAGAGACTTGTGACTTTCACATCTGCTCTGTGTGCCTGTGCGTGCCTGTGTGCAGGCAAAAAATGTAAAACTTTTTGGGTCAGAACCACAGCATGCATTACAGGATAGGAAATACTGTTGTTTGTTACTCATTTGGATATTAGTGTAGGGAGGTCTTTCATCTATTTATTACTGCCATTATTTACTACTTTAAGAACTCAAAATCTATCCATTATTTATCATATGACTATGACATCTTCGAAGCTATGAATTTTTTAAAATCCTCTATTCATAAACAAATGTGTATATAGGTGTATATGTGTATACCCCCAATAAGATTTTCTTAAATGATTTTGAGTATCACACATGTACAGATAATTTCAGCGCTTCACAAATGTGAGATATAATCTCTGACTACAAAGAAGTTGTTATCAACCCTTATACCTTAAAAACAGGACTGAAAACTTCACCTTGCACCAAAGAACTGTCCTCCTGGGATCTGTGCTGATATGAACAAACTCTCACCTTTACACCATCTGAGGACCGTAGTGGTCTAGTGTAGAAAAGCCAGCATCTTACCTGTAAGGATCTGACTGTTAAGATTATAAATCAGATGTCTAACATCCCATATTGCAGATTTAAGATAAACTACTCAGTGTTTGATGCTGAGTTTGTCTTCCAGTGATTTTCTACCACTTTTATCTTTTGACATTGTTCCTGTTCTCAGAGGTTTTATGTTTTTTCTGACCCTCAGGAATTTCTGGAGCAGCTTCCAAAATTCCCTTCTTGCAGACTTGAAATCTGAGGAGGCTCCAGGTAGACCGCTCAGAAGTAATGCAAGCTATTTTCATGGAGATTGACTAGGATGCTTTCTTTCCTTCTTTCTAAGGAAGGCAGCAAGAAGTTTGCCTTTGCTGGAATACTGGGGGCCTCTGCTGGAATACTTCTTTTCCTATTACTAGATCTGCATTTGCTGTATTGTTGGAGCAAACAGATAATTTTACGCATTTTGGTGGGGCTCAGGATCTCTATGTATTTATGACAAGGTAATGGGCTACTTTTGATCTTTGCTGAAAGCACCTAAGATGAAAGAGGAAGTGGAGACAGGCGTAGGGAAAGCAGTCAATAAGACTTCTGTTCTCTAAAAGGAACTTTTTGAAATGTGAAGCATGTTCAACTTTAAGAGAATCAGGTAAGGAAAAAAATGATTGCTGGATGTGTGTGTTAACGTTCAATGAAGGAGCTAATCTATTAGTGTAACAACCACTGGAAGTTTTAAGGAACTAATTCTGAAGAAGTATGTTGCTGACTGGTGGCTCCTGGATACTTGAGTCTGAAAGGCTGGTGTGCAACTCAGGCTGTTTGTCTACGTGGGAGAACTGTGGAGCCTGTACTGTGGAGAGCTGCTGCATCCAGTGTCGCAGAACCTGCTGCATGGTTAGCAGTGAGTATCACTTAAACATCTGAGAGGTAATGGTGTTTGATAGATACTTCCCACTTACAAGGTAACCATAGACTAGAGCAAACAAGGCTCTGATCCAGCAAAGCACTTAAGTACATGCTTAAATTTAAGCATATGAGCCAATCCTATTGACATAGGTTGAGTTCAATAATAATACTCAGGCTTAAGTACTTTGCTGGATTGGGGCCTGAAGTCACAATCCAAAGGCAAAGGATGCCTTAGCCCTGGAGATGCTTATTATGGAAAGCTGTTGTTCTTACTGCTGAGGGCCTGGTATTCTTCCTGAATTTCAGTTCCTCTTCTTTTTCTCAAATAATTTTTAAAAGTTATTCCTCCTACCAATCCCCACCGTCCATGTTCTTGGTTTGTCCTTCTCTTATCTTTTTCTCACTATTTCTTTTCCAGACATGAGTAGAACTCGTTAGTCTTTAATAGCTATAACAGAGTTTGTTTATATGGTCCTTAAAAGAAACTTTGGGATAGAGATACTGAAACCCTCCTGACATAAACTGGGCAAGATAGGAATCAACTTTGTTGAGGACAAGGATTTTTCTCCATATTAAGAGGGAAGTGAGAGGGAGAGTTGCTAATGGTTATTCTGTATGTAAAGGTACACCACTACTACCCCCAAAAGAGTTTCAAATTACTTTTGTCTGGGATTTTGTTCTCTTCCCTCTGCCTTTCCCATGCACAGTTTTGGATGCTTTAGCAAAAGGGGGACAGAGACCACATGTTCATGCTGGCAATAGCTTGAGGCTTTTGCGTGTTAAGGCCGCTCTACACAGAAAGCATAAATAACAGCAGATAGAAAACATTCAGTTAGAACCCCGGAGCAAAAAATTAGGCTTTGGTTAAAATCTTGGCCTAAATATTTCCTCAACAGGGTGAAACAGCTTTACAGGGTTGTACTTTGAATAGATTAGAATTTTTCAAGTAACAACATTTTTTCTGTTACTCTTCCTCCACTTTCCAGCATAAACCCTGCAATTTTCAGAGGGGAAGAACGCTTCTTTTATCAGCAGCAATCCCAACAGCAAGAAAGGATCAAGGGAAGGAGACATGCATGTTTCTGTTTTGATTATTCACAAAGGATTGTGATGAAGCAGATCTTTTAATGTGAAGTATCAACCTGGTAGGACAGAAGAAATTCCATTCTGTTCCTTAGTGAAAATCAGGCAGCTCCGTCTTAGTGTAGAGGAGTGCCATGCATGACAGGAATCAAAAACTAAAGAGTTCTTCAAGATGTGTGAGAGAATTCCAGTTTGGAGCAATCGCTTAAAACAGACATGGAGCCATTCATGCAGAGATTGCAGCTATTTAAGAAAATAGAAGGAACTGAGATGATTGAGGAGTGTCCATTGTGCTCCTGACCCCAGGCTGCTTTTTCTTCACAATAGAGATGGCAGCTTCCCCATCACATATCTCATGCATCTGATATGGGCAAAGTTTCAATTTTCAAATAAATTGGCATTGTTACAAAGAAGCCAGCACATGTGGCATGCTGTGGTCTGCAAATCATGCTAAGTCGGAGTTAAGAGAAGGACGACAGAAACAAGTCTGTTCTCCAACTAACAGAAATTTCTCACCAGTGATTTCAGCATTAACAGGTGGGCACAGTGTAGTTTATAACATTGCTTGCTTCTTGGAGTAGAGAATTTGATTGCAACAACTCTGTGTTAACACTCCTAGGACAGATTAAAATGGAGTGGGCGAGCATATTTGGTGGTTGGATTATTCATGGGGAAAAGTTACTGTGTCAGTATTCACGTTTCTATACCTCTAGCCAGACAAACAGATGCAGAGACGTTTTTTTTTTCTGTTGTTGAAGTACTTCATGAATTACCTACCTTGTCAATTATATAATTACCTGGTAATGCCTTTTCTAATGATATATTTAAACTCATGTGTACGTGAACAGGTATGTTTAAAATACCGAAGTAAACAGATGGAGAAGAGTGGTTGGATTTGGAAATGACACAAAGGGACCAAGTGCTTACCACTGTAGGACAATGCAAGTGGCTTTTATATAAGGTATTTTCCTAGAGAGCAGACTACACCTCAAGATTAAACTATTCTTTCTTTATTATTGCTGTAGTCTCTCAATAATGGAGCAATAACCAGTGCAGACATCTGTGTTCCCAACAGTGGGAGAGAGCAGAGTTTTTATCTAGTTCTAGCATGTTCCCTTCCTTATCTTACAGTACCTTGAGACTTCATGGCCCAAAATACAAGTGAAGGGGAAAATGGCCAGTGGTGTTTTATAATGTGGTGAAAAGAGTAAAAGAGTAAGCAGTCTTAACTTTTTCTGCCTGGTTACTTTGAGCATGTACTGAGGATGCATTTTGGCATACATGAGAAAATCACCACTTGTCAGTGCTCTCCAGCTGTATGTGGTGGTTCTTGTTGTCTCTGCTGCATTGCTGTTGCACTGTAGATGGAAAACAGACGGCAGACGATCGTACGTGAAAAACTTCCACGGCTGAGCCTGAGCACTTGACATTCCCCTTCACATTTGAACTGCTAAAACGCAGACGTGCAGAAAGTTTCCACTAGCTCGTATTGCCTTCTTATCACAGATGACAAATATAGCCTGGGGAAAGAATTACGAGACAGGCTGCCTACAACCATGAGAAAGAAAAAGAAGAATTGTGAATAATTCCATATAGGAGGAAAGATTAGAGCCTGGGAACTGTACCTGCATCACTGGTTCTGCCATGTCCACCCGTGGTATCAAGTGGGCAGACGGTGTCTGTGCCTGCACGCGACTGCCCAGGTACCTGCTGAGGGGCCGTGGCCTGAGGCTGAGAAATGTCTGGGGCAGTGTTAGGACTTTAGTCTCCCACCGAGGACACTCTGCAATCTATTTCTTACAAATTCCTGTGTTTTACAAACTGGTCTTGTAGGCTATTTATTCTAAAAAATATAAAACAAACTATTTGTTGGTCAGGGACTAGCAGCCTGGTCTGTCTCAATGAAGCCTGTTTTCTGTGTACTAACAAGAACACAGAAAACACCTGCCGTGGCATTACATGATATGCAGTTGCTTTTGCTCTTATTTAGAAATTTCCCTCTTCAATTTGACCAGAAATACCAATTTAATGTCACCAAAACTTGCAAATATGTTAGCCCCTTTGACAATGCATTATTTTACATAATTTAAGGTGGGGTTTTTTTTCACACTGCACGCTGATTTGAGGGTTTGGTCTTCTGTTTGTCTTTTTTTTCTTGTTATGAATTTGTGGGCAGGGTCTATGAACATTTATTATTAAAAAAATATTTTTCTCCTGCTATAGAGGGCAAAGACGAGGGATAAGTTTCATTACTGTGATGCTATCTTTTTTTCCTCTTTTACAAAAGCTACTTGATTCCTCCTAAATGCTGATGATGAATCTCTCTCCTGAGTAAAAGATCTCTGGCTGATTTGAAGGCTGAGGCTGTGGATCATTTGCCATAAGTGAAGACATTCAGGATTTACTGCTGCCAGGAAACAGTGTCACAGACTACAGTTACTTGCAGAGAAAGCTTCCACACCTGTAAATGCAGGTACGGTGTTTTGCTTTACACAGACAGCGCTGTACTACTCCAAGAGATAATGAGCTTCAGGTTAAAATTGTCATGGAAAAAATGAAAAACAATAGGGAAAAAAAGTTTCCACTAGATAGAAGTTCAATTACTAAGTAGAAAGTTAGTAAATTAATTTGCTTCATATTTTGTACAGGTATTGATTGTTTTAACTCCCTTGAGCCTTTGAAAATCTCCAGTGTAGCCTGCATGCAGGCTGAACTCAAGAGGAAAGCTTCCCGAGATAGGCCTTTGACAATTAATTAGTTATATGATAAATCACAAGGGAATACGCTCTTGGCTATAGAGGATCAAGCATTTTGTACATACCTATCATCATTCTTTTTCTTTTTTTTTTTTTTAACATATTCACGATGTGATGTTTTTGTTGTTGTTTTATTTCAAGAGCTAGGATAAATACCACATTGCAACCTATTAAAAATAAATAGAAGGCAAGTTTGTAGTGCAAAAAAACCTAATTAAACTGCAACACCCTTTTTGTTGATTTTTTTGTATAATTTTTTCAAATAGCAGCACAAGAAAAATACATTCCAAATCTGAACTGAGAGCTTTGTGTTTCTCCCTAATTGTTGTGTCGATTTTACCCACTGGATAA
This sequence comes from Apaloderma vittatum, assembly GCF_000703405.1. Lineage (NCBI taxonomy): Eukaryota > Metazoa > Chordata > Aves > Trogoniformes > Trogonidae > Apaloderma > Apaloderma vittatum. Next base: position 51,392 of record NW_009709061.1, read on the forward strand.
ATTGAGCATTGCCTATAAAATTTTCCAGGTGGTAAATAAACAAATTGACTAACTACCACTCTCTGGTGTGCCTGAACAGGAAACACGTTCTCTATTCTGAAAAGGAAAGATGGTAGTTTCATTTTTTTTCTAATAATCTTTAACAGACAAATCAAATCTTATTTTTCAGTCTGAATTTCTAGTATTTGGAAGAGTTCCTAGAAAGGCCAGTGACTTTTAGCCCTGTTATCTTTTAGAAATTAATGCTGGTTATATGTTTATTTGTTAGTGCATGCGATTCTTGTAGTATAAACAGGCAAAATAATCTTTTAAATACAAGAGTCCATATACAAGGCAAGCATCATAAAGGCACTTAACTGAATCAGTAACTAAAATAACATTTGCTGAAGAATACCACACTGGAGCCAGCACGCGAGTTGTTTATTGGTGTGAGCTAGTTCGCAGCACTCAACTTATTCTCCTGAGGAAAACCCAACATTTGGACTACAAATACTACACAGTGAGTACTCAAAATCATAGAAAATATTAACTGTTAGAATGCTGGAAAATAGACTAAGGTACAATGTGATCATTGTGGTGATTTTAAGAGTATGTCTATGTTCAAGGGTAATCAGGAATGAATACAAAGTTTGTTTAAGCCTGATTTTTTAAAAAAAACTGCTGTTCTTGTTGCCCGAGCATTTCTCAGCTCAATTTAAAATATTTTCAGTTGTTGAGCACCAAACAGGCTAACTGAAGCTGGAGTGATAACGTACCTTCCCAGATACTTACAGGATGAATCAGAGCTTTATGTGGAGTAAATAAGCAGGCAGGTAAGAGTGAAAACCAAACCCTTTACTGAAAATCTGGCTCCACTTCTGGAAAGAAACGTGGATGCCCAGAGGAGAGGGAACTGAGGAGTGTGACAAGAACCCCTCAGCCTAGTGAAGAGCAAGTTGCGGAGTGCTGACCCTGGAGGAAAGCACTGTACCTGGAGAATATTGTCCTTGTTGTGAAGAATCCTGGAGATGCAGGAACCTTTTAATTTAAATCCACCACGTTAACTACGGGATCTTGGCTGGATCTGAAAACCATTGAAAAGATAAATTCCAAAAAGTGGAGTCTCCTGATCCTTTGTTATTTGAGAAACATATTTAAAAGTACTATGATGACACCTTGTAGTAAAGGAAGATGGTCTCAAGGTTCAGCAACTGTGCGCAGGCTGGGGATGTGAGTTCGGTTCCCAGATTCTGTTGGAGATTTTGGCAAATTTAAACTTCTGTGTTTAGTTCTCCGGCCACAGAGATGATGATTCCTCACACAAATTGTACCCCATGATTTCAGTTTCTAGAGTGTAAACTGTCAAAGAATTCTTTGCTGCTACCTGTAACACAGAGCCCCTGTGTTACCTGAGGTCTCAGGAAGTACTAAAACATAAATGATTTGAAAATTATCTGCATATAAACTGCACATACTGTTTATTAAATAATTATTAAGATAACAGAGATGAGCTTAACCAGAAGCTCAGATGAATGCTGGATTCTGTCCAAAACTTAAAATAATTACTGTCTTTCCAGAGTGGGTCCAACTTTAACATTTGAAAATACATATACACAGGATTTGGCTTGGGGTTTGCTGTTTAATTTTTTTCCTTAACCACACTGCTGTAGACCCAAAACATCCTATATAGGAAATAATATGTTGTGTGCAGAGACTTGATATTTTCTTTCCTCATGTCCGACAGAAAGAGCAATAAAAGCAGCATGAAAAAAGTAATTTTCAGGTCTGTTAGTAGAGCTATCTGTCCTAGAAATTGAATGCTCTCTGTTATGTTGAACAGACATAGCTTGATCATTAAAGGAAAAACAAGCAAGTTTTTCATTTCTGGGGTCATATCCCTTAGAAGCATTTAGCCAACTTGTAACTTCTGTGTTTTGAAGAGTTAACCATGGATATGTGGGCATCATTTGTTTGTGTTTCTGCTTGTAGAATCTGGCAAGTTGTATTAAATACTCAGCTGAGCAGTGGATAAGCATGACTGGAAATGCAAGGAGCTCCAAGGTAGAGGATTCACGTGGAGTTTTTCCTGGCTGCGTACAAGAGGTACTGGAATTTCAGACTTTGACTCGACCTGTGTGTGGAACTGTAAGCCAGGTGCAGACTTCAGGTGCACATCACGGTTTATTTGCCATTGTTGTCCCCCAGCATGGGGGTATTTGATTAGAGTTTTTGTCTGGGTTTGACTCAGCTGAGCCTAACTTACATTCAAGACATAAACGTTTGAAATGTTTGATTTATAGACTATTTTAGTATACATAAAAGTGCTTAGGGAGTGATGCGGAACCCACTTGAATTAATGGTCTGATTTCCAGAGACTGCAACAGTCCTGGTAGGCAAGAAAAACCCCAAAGTTGGGCTTGAACTTATTTTAGTGGTAAAATAAGGGAAAGCACAAATGTAATAGCTGTTTGGGCGATGATGTTGAGGTGTCCTCTGAGAACAGGGTACAGCTCCTTACACAACTTAATCTAATGCCTTCATCATAGTGGAGAAAAACTGACAAGGTTAAAAAAATATAGCTCTTGCAGTCTATAGTTCCTCTGTCGTCACTAATTTACTGCCTTTTTTAATTTTTATTTTTATTTTTAGTGTTCTATCTTCTAAAACGCTTCATTACGGAGAGCCGAGCAGCCTGGATTTGCGCTTTACGTCGCTCTAAGGTACCCGAAGGCTGTCACGGCGCGGTCGCGACGGTCTCTACCCGTGC
>NW_009709062.1:0-266 GCF_000703405.1 Apaloderma vittatum
AAATAAAGCCCTTCTTAAAGAAGCCATTGAACAAAACAACAACCAAAACCACCAACCGCCTGATGGTAAGCGGGCTGGGCTGTGCAGAGCCCGACCCGATCCCACGGACACCTTGACCCCCTCCTCCCCCGGGGCAGCCCCCCTCTCCCTCCCGCTTCTCTCCTTTCTGAAGTTCTTTCAAGCTTTATTTCTTTGCAAGCCGCCAAAGCGCCACTGACCAAATAAAGTTACCAAGGCAATTAGCTCGACAGAAAAAAAAAGCCAGT
>NW_009709062.1:463-1757 GCF_000703405.1 Apaloderma vittatum
CCCGCCGCAGCCTTTCGCCATCGCGCTCCTCCGGAAATCTGTCACCGCGATCTTCTGGCAGGATTATTTCCCTTCTGCCGTAAAACTTTTTCCTAGGTGCTCTCGCTTTTATTTTTCATGGCTTTCTTTTTTTTTTTTTTTTAAATAATTTTTTTTTAATCTTTCCCTTGCTGTCTATTCGTGGCCTTCCCTGTGGATTTCTGAGGGGTGTTTTTGAACTCCTCCGCTCTCCTGAATCCTATTTCAGCTGGTTTCCATTTCTCCCGAACTCGAGCTAAAAAAACAACAACCAACAAACCCACAACAGAAAAATACAGCACAAACCTTAAATACAAATATCAGATAGGTCAGGAGGCTCCCTCGCTCCGCTTGCTGGAGCGCGTGGAGGTAGGGGCTACCCCCTAGGAAAAGTGAAAAGCTTGTTTTAATGGGTGGTCATTGCTAAATCTCACCTTAGGGCCAAAGCGACTCGCGACCCATTGCCCTCCTTACGACGTATTTATTTGTCTCGGTGACACCAGCCGTCAGTCATTAGTGGGGGGGTTAACCCGAGAGCTGCACCACGGTGGTGATGGTGGTCTTGTGGCTTTTTGGTTTGTTTTAAATATGATTTCTCAACAGGAACCTGCCCAAAAGCGGAGGAATAACCTGTCCCGAGAGGGCTCCTTGGTGAAGCGCTGGGGAAGAACATGCGTGGGAGCGCAGCCAGCTACGACTCCTCCAAAACTGCGGCTGTTTGGGTCTCAGAAAGCGGGACTTTGGTTTGCTCCTCGAAGGTTTTTTGCTCCGGGGAACAGCGGCGGCTCGGGCCACCAGAAACTTTATTTAATTAACTTGGCGATGTTTTCCGATCTTCTTACCAATTACGGAGGATGGGGGGAAGGAACAAAAAAAAGCAAACAACCCAGAAGCCCAAGGGCGAGAGCAGCCGCCCGAGTCCGCGAGCAGAAAACGTCGCCGCCCCCGGCCACGGAGCAGCCAAGGGGGACCGGAGGGTTACACCGGGGCATCAGCTCCTCACACCCGCACGCCAACGGCTGTGTTTGCAAGCACAGGTTTTCTGCTGCTATAGACACACCGTGTGCATCGCTCCAGAGCCTCTCCGTAGCTGTATCTTACTTTATTTAGATATAGCACTCTCCGTACGTAATATGTGTAAAGCGCCGAGCAGCTTTATGTATTTCAAATATTTGCATAGCTCAAATACATATATGTTTGTGTTGCATAATGCAAAGAGACGAGGGTGTGTGTTCATTCCTTTCACTTAGCACAAGACGTGGGACACCGGGCACCG
>NW_009709063.1:0-1376 GCF_000703405.1 Apaloderma vittatum
CAGCCTGGAGCGGCTCGGGCTGTGCCCTCACACCATCTCCCTGTCCAGGCCTGTCCCCTCCCTTGACATTTTCCTTTACAACATTTTTTTTAGAGCAGTTATCGCCACCATTAACAGCTCCAAGGCTCCGCCTCGAGTTCGCAGAGTCACAGAATCACAAATCGACAGATTCACGGAATCAAACGAATCACCGAATCAATAGACCCACAGAATCAATAGAATCTCAGAATCAACAGAATCACAGAATCAATAGAATCAATGAAATCAATAGAACCAACAGAATCTCAGAATCACAGAATCTCAGAATCAACAGAATGAATAAAATCAATAGAATCTAGTTTAAAGCCATTGCCCCTCGTCCTGTCACCACACGTCCCTGGGTGTGGGGTGGCCGCGTCCCCATCCTGCCCACAGCACAGCCCAAGCGCCGCCGGATGCCGGCGTCGGCCACCAGAGCATCTCCGCTGCTTCCCTCCTCCTCACCAGCGTGGGACGCCAGCCCTCGGACACCCCCGGGCAGGACGACACATCTTTTAATGTTCCCATTCTCATCTCACGAACCGTAAAACGGGGACAAGACAGACCTTCCCCATTTTCCGCATGTGCTATTAGGGGGAACTTAACCCGCCAGGTCCTAGTTGCCGAGGAAAGGCGGGTCACTCCGCTGCTTCCCTCCTCCTCACCAGCGTGGGACGCCAGCCCTCGGACACCCCCGGGCAGGACGACACATCTTTTAATGTTCCCATTCTCATCTCACGAACCGTAAAACGGGGACAAGACAGACCTTCCCCATTTTCCGCATGTGCTATTAGGGGGAACTTAACCCGCCAGGTCCTAGTTGCCGAGGAAAGGCGGGTCATTTTTTGTTGGGTTTAAAGGTGGAGAGGAAAAGCTTCTCTGCGTGTTGATAATTAATTGCGGAGGACTCGACGAGGAGGAGATGCGGCGACAGGTCGGGGACCGGCCGGCATCCAGCGCCATCAGGCGCACAGCCGGATGCAGGTTTCTTGCGACCAGAGCCAGAAATACGGGAAGACCTTCTCGGTGAAGGCGTCCTCGAACTGCAAGATCCGCACCATGCTCTCCGCGTTGTAGAACGTCACTCGGCCCGCTTCGTAGTCGAGGTGGACCCTGATTCTCCGCGGCTTTTCCTCCAGCGCCAGCGGCACAGGGACACTGGGACCGGTGGGGCCGCCCGTGTCGGGCCGGTCCCGGTGGAGCCGCAGGGCCCAGATCTTGCCCATGGTCATGCTGAGCGACTCCTTCCTCCCCACGGACTCCACGGCCACCCCCGCAGCCCAGCTGTCCCCGTCCCCAACCTCCAGCTCCCAGTAGTGCCTCCCGGCTGTGAAACCCCGGGACGCCAGGACGCTGGG
>NW_009709063.1:1463-1715 GCF_000703405.1 Apaloderma vittatum
CCGTCTCCGGGTCCAGCGTCACAGTCACTACCAGAGAAAAAACACGAGTCTGTTCTCTGCCGAGACGCCAGCCAGCACCTCTCCGTCCTCCTCCTCCTCAGGGCTGGGGGCTGGATACACCCGCAGCCCCCTCGGGCAACAGGGGACATGGGACACCAGGGACAAGGGGGACAAAAGGCTCAGCTAAAGGGAAAGTCAGCTCCTAACCCCGCTCAGCCCAGCAACCAGGCAACCTCGCCACCGAGCCGGAGC
>NW_009709064.1:0-2421 GCF_000703405.1 Apaloderma vittatum
AGGTTTGGAGGGGGGTGTTTGATAAGGAAAGGGGTCTCGGTGCTGCGAGTCGACGGCTCCAAAAAATCTGGATGGGCTCTTTTTTGGACGGAGCTGGGTGTTAAAATCAGATTAAGGCTCCTTGGCAGCTCCCGCACGATCACGAGAGCGGGCAGTGCTGGCTATAGGGCTTGCATGCTTTTCCATTTTGGGGGGTGGAAGCGAGGCGCTATACAATAAAGCCGGGCGGTAGCGAGAGCCGTGACTGATCTGGAGCACAACCGTGCATTTCGCAGCCGGATTGATGAGGCTGGTGCAAGTGGGGAGAGTTTTCTGTAGTTATTTATCATCCCTCTAGCCCTTCACTTTCATAACCAGGGGATTACAAAATAGCTTCGCTTGTGAAGCGAGCGCATTCATCCCAACCCTTGCTCTCTCACCAGTTTAGCTCCGGGATTGCAAACAGCAGGAGCATGTGTGTGGGGAACGGGACGGGGACTAATCCTGCTGTTTGGGTTCAAAACAAACAAGGTCTCAAGACTTGGTAAATCAGATTTGCCCCCGGTGCATGTGCCAGACAGAACCAGGCAGGTCTTGCCACCAGCTAGATTGATGTAGTCCCGGCGCCTCTCGTCGCTCGCACCAGCTCCAGAGCGCTCCAGCTTGGCCTGGGACCTGGGCAGCTCGCTGGGGGCAGAGCAGGGGGGAGGTGGCAGCGTCGGTTGTTAACGAAGAGCTGCTGACAGGTTGATTACAAGCAGAAGGGTCAGGAAGGGTGAAAAGCTGGCCGAGAAGATTTTGTAAGCGGTTTGCGTTTTCTGATTTGGACGGATTTATTATTGCTGAGGGAGCCGTCGGCTAGAGAAGAGGAGGAGGAGGCTGGTTGTGTGGGATGCCATCCTCTGAAGTACGGCAGAAAGGCTGCAGCTCCCACCACTGCCCCCCCCCACCCCATTGCTTCTTGGGCAGGTGAAAGTTCCTGGCTCTGCTTCCCTGCAATAACCTGCCTGTTCTCCACATGCTTAACATGAAATGAAAAGCTCATGTGATTGCAGCACACGTCTGAAGGCTTGTTTCTTTTTTGCTTTTTGGTCACTGTTTGATTTGCCAATTTAGGAATCTTATTTAAGGGGGGAAAATCCCCTAAATTCTGCAAATTGTTGTCCTTCTGTGGTGCCAAATCACCATATTGTGAAGATTCCCTGCAAAATTTGAGACTGTGAAATGCCCTGTGATGGAATAAGACTGTTCTTATGGCATCTAAAATACAGTTTGCTGTGCCTGTCCCCCCTTCTTCTCCTCCTGTCCCATACACAGGAGCGAGCGGTGTAGGTATGCGCACAGAGTTAGTGCTAGCCTGGTGTCTGCGGGGTGTATAACGTGAAGAGCAGCACAGGGATCTTGGCAGCCCGTTGCAGGTTCCCTCGGTGGCGTTGTGCAGCCTGTGTTTGCTTTCCCGCCCAGCGCCTGCTTTTGATAATTGCATTTCCTCTCTGTCCCCATGTGCGCAGAGGGGTTAAAGGCTGGGATAAAAAGAAAAGAAAGTAAAAAGAAAAAAAAAAAGGAGTGGGAAAAAAAGTTCCCCCCCCCAGCTATGATTTGCATTAATTTGCTTAAGAAACGCCTGAAGTTGTAAGCCTGCGTTGTGCTTGTACCTTAACCTCTGATGAAACTGCAGGGAAGGCTCCAGCCTTGGCTGCTGTCACATGCCTGCTTTATAACTCGGGGCGGGAGGCGGTCCCGGGCTGGTTGCTGACGTCTCTCCCCATTACTACTGTACGAGCCTCTGCTTACGACTGGGTTACTGACTTCTCAATGAAGCCCAAAAGCTGCTTCTGCAAAGTCCCCAGTGCTCCAGCACAAGATCAGATTATCCTGAGAGGCTACAATGTCAGGAGGCCATGAGATCATGAATATTAGCCATTTCCTATGTGGAAATCTTGAGGAACTCTGACTCTCTCCTTCTCTCTGCCCCGTGCTCCTCCCTAGTCCTTGCTTTTGCAGCAGCTCTCGAGAAAGGAGCAGTTGGGCGAGTGCAGGTGCCAAGTGATCCCTTCCTCTACGGGGGAGAAATCCTCAGGAGGGCTTTCAGGGAGGTGCGTGGTGAGGGTTTGACACAGATGTTTGCATCAGTCTCTTAATTGTATGGGCTTGTGCTGAGGGTGCCTGCTAACCCTCTATTTACATATTGAGGACAGCGATGATTCACGTGGTACCTGCATTGCTACAGAAGGAATATCAGGGTTTTTCACTCGATACCTGCATTTCTCCTGCCAACTCCTTCTCCCTTTTTGACAACAACAAAAAAATGATGTTGTTTTGCTGTGGCACAAGGGTGTCATTTCTGGGCCCGCTTAATCCATTTTGTGCGACTCTCTGCTGCTCAGGAGGTAAGGAAGCTGGTTGTAGCTGGTTCGTCTGCTGGCACAAGGCGCTGGGAAG
>NW_009709064.1:2455-3095 GCF_000703405.1 Apaloderma vittatum
ACCGGCCGGTGCCTCTCAGCACCCCTCCGAGAGGCAGGAGCCGTTTGACTCTTACAGCTTCAATTTGTTTAAAAAACCATGACAAAGCGCAGCGGGGAGGGGGGACGATGGGACCCAACTGAAAAAAGCAACCATAAAACCAAGCTGCTTAAAGATCACACCAACTGAAATACAATATTTTCTCTTTAGCTTCTCAGCCTCCTGCTAACAGCTTAATCCATTGATGAGTGCAGGAGGCGCAGTGAAGCCCTCGGTGGAAAAGCGGTGCATGGGCTGGATTGTTGCTGCTAATAATGAAGTGGAGATGCATCCCTGATTTCTGATAGTCCTCACCAAGGAGATTGATTTTCTGTTGCTTTTCTCTCAGAGATTTGGAGGAGGTGGTTCTGGATGGCTGAGACAGCCTGGGGGCCTGTGCAAAGTGTATCTCCGGCCTGGCTGCATTGCTGCAGTTTAGTCCCAGGGCTGCTGCATTGCCGGGGCTGAGGACCCACCTCGCTCTCCCGGGGAAGCGCTGCAAGGTGGCTGTGGTGCCGGGGCTGTTCCTGATGGTGGCAGTTAGCTGAGGTTTGCGATGCGGGGGTCGGCGGTTGCTGGGGATGCCGGCAGCCGCCCGCGCCGCAGCGTTGGCTGCGGGAGA